>NW_018188203.1:0-323 GCF_001263595.1 Phalaenopsis equestris
ATATCTAACATCTAAAGTTTAATTTTACATACATGCTACCTTACCCTTGCATGAAAATATGTATTTCATTTTTTAATAGTTAAAATGGTAGTATTTTTGATGTGATATAAAAGATTTAGGTGGAATAAATATAATAATTATAGTTTAGGATGTCTGATATGTAAATGCTAACCAATTGGGTGGTATGTTTGTAAACGCCCCTAATGAAAATTGTTTATAGTTCAGTAACGTGCCATCTTGTCTTCATTCGCTAAGAATGTACCACATTTAGCCTTAAGAAGTTTACCTTTTTCAAATTTTGTAGTTTCATGAATTATATTAAC
>NW_018188204.1:0-323 GCF_001263595.1 Phalaenopsis equestris
TTTCATTATAGCCTATATATGACTACTGAAAGTTAAATCTACAGAATTTTGGATTTTGTGTATAATAATATATTTATATATGTTATATCAGTGAATAAAGAATGAAGTGTCTTTAAGCTTGTTGATCAAGTGATTATATGTAAGCAGCAGTCAATATTTTCTGATTACGCTTATGAGGGCATTGCAGGCAAATTCTGAGATAAGCATGGAACGAACCTTTGCCCGCAACAATCCCAGCTGGGCGATTGTTCAAATGTAAAAACAAATTAATTAAGTGGAGCTAATCAGGAAGTAGGTAACTCTTGGATGTTGACAGATAGGAC
>NW_018188205.1:0-323 GCF_001263595.1 Phalaenopsis equestris
TTTTTTTCAAAAATTTATTCTTCATTTGATGTGAGTTATTAGCCGAATCTGGGCAACAAAACAACTCTCCTTCTCGAGCGATCTTTTCGAACAATGAATGAACTCTATACAATAGCAAGTTTCTTTTTCTTATTCTTATTTTTATTATTGTGGGAGGGTTGGGACCAGCTAACATTGATCTTATTGATGTTTCTTTTCACCAACAATAGCAGTCAAAAGATGAAACCTCATATCCCTTAATAGTGAATAGGTCTCAGGAAGTCTAAATTTCTTGTTAGTGGCAGTCTCCTTTCAATATTTAATGGCCTCCATAGTTTTTTTTT
>NW_018188206.1:0-323 GCF_001263595.1 Phalaenopsis equestris
CCATCAACAATATTACTTTCAAGTACTAATTCTTTATAATTTGCTTGAACGATCTCTTATATTAATTGCACGGAGCCACCAACTTTTCATAAATCAACTTATGCAGTGGGTAACACTAGATCCAGATGAGACCACAAGATGAGTGGAAGAACGCTTTGAAGACGTGAGATTGACTATATGAGTGGACATTTATGTCCTTCGAATTGTTTAATGCGCCAAACACACTCATGAGGTTGATGAATCTTTTGTTTCGAGCCCACATTGAGAAATTTATGTTAGTGTACTTTGACGATATTCTAGTATAAAGCTAATTCGATGAAGAG
>NW_018188207.1:0-323 GCF_001263595.1 Phalaenopsis equestris
ATCGGAAGATGATTATAACTTTTATAGATGGGATAATGTTTATGAGGACTCCAATTAAGATGGTGACTTTGTGTTGAAGTAGCTTTCGACGAAAATTTTTCATGAGACTTGATCGCTTGGACACCAAGAATAAAGATATGAGCCAATTATATGTAATTTTTTATTGCATCTAAACTTTTTCATTCTCTACTATTTTACCTTAGTTATCATGGATTTACACCTGTGGAAGATTTTTGTTGGTGATGTGCATGTTATAGGAGATCGTTTGCCCATATCAGAATGTGCAAAACCAAGGTTAGGACTGCCTGAATTGGCGTGACCAC
>NW_018188208.1:0-323 GCF_001263595.1 Phalaenopsis equestris
ATCCCTTAGATCTATTATTGATGCTACCGCTGGTGGTTTGCTCATGTCAAAGTCATTTGGTGAGGTATATTCTCTAATTGTGGTATATGGCCACTAACAATTTCCCATGGCATTTTGAGAGAGTAAACCTTAGAAAGGTAGTTAGTGTACATGACATAGATGTGCTTTTTAATTTAACTTCTCAGGTAGCAGTCATATCTAAGAAGCTAGACCAACTTGGAATGAACCAATTTCAAGGACATCCAATAATTGAGGAAAACTCATTTGTACAATTGGTTGATGCTAATACTTCATTATTTGAGACACTAAATGTGATAAAAAAA
>NW_018188209.1:0-323 GCF_001263595.1 Phalaenopsis equestris
TTTTTTTTTTGTTTTTTTGTAAGAAAAAACTAAAAAAATAAAGGTTTTTACATACATTTGTTTTTGGGAAAAGCCTTTACATACTTACAGCGCAATTCCTATGTATTAACAGATCATCCACCCAAACTTCAATTTTTGCGCACAAAACACCCAATTTCTATACTTTCGGCATAATTTGGGTGGTCTGTAAGTAAAAATAAAATTTTAGGTGGTCTGCATGTTAATATACAGAAATTTGGTGGTAGGTATGTAAATTTATGAATAAAGAATATAAATAACAGAGATTGAGAAAGGAAAAACATCACATTCAATTCAGGACTGAT
>NW_018188210.1:0-323 GCF_001263595.1 Phalaenopsis equestris
CTTATAAATTATGCAGCACAAAAATTAGAGGATAGTATTGTTGTAATTGAACCGATTATGAAGATATTTAAACGTAGTCACTATATTATAAGTTGTTCATGTCCGGCTCGAATTCGAGCACAAGCTTAACAATTAAATGTGCGATCATATTTAGCTTGTTTCAATTTTTAATGGTTGCATTTGGTTTTATTTGTTTATTTATATTAATTGAACAATCAAATGTCTAAATTAATAAATAAATTAGAAATTTGAACGAATATCCTGCTTTTCATATTAAATTATTAGCTAATAGTTTTATCAATATAAATTATTTCATTGAAATT
>NW_018188211.1:0-323 GCF_001263595.1 Phalaenopsis equestris
AGATGTTATATATCTACTTGGCTATTTCACCTCACGCAATAAATTGTCTTAGTCAGGGTGGAGAACTTAGTTGAAAAGCTAGTTTACTACGTCAAAGATTCTCTCTTATACAGAAAGTCATTTGATAAGACTACGCTGACCCTGGTATTCTTATTAAGAAGACTTTATCCGTACTTTCGGACCCATGTTATTGGGGTTTACACACAACTCTCTTTGAAGGCTATCCTAGAAAAACCATAAATATTGGGAAGATTAGTTAAATGGTCGGTAGAATTGAAAAAATTTGACATTCATTATCTACCACGACCAAACATCAAATCACA
>NW_018188212.1:0-323 GCF_001263595.1 Phalaenopsis equestris
TCTTGTCAAATAGGTACTTCTCTCACTCTTATTAAAAATTGTTTGAAATCAAAATTTTATATCAAGAACAACACATCAGTTTAGTTTTGAAAAAAAGAAAGTAATTATTTACAAATAGTTATTAACTGAAATTATTTTAATTTACAGCAGAAAGCTGAAAGCCAAGTATTTTCCACGGTTTCCAATCACTAAAAAGTGAGTAAGCATCATTCGTAGTGACCCCATGTTGTTGGTGTTGATTGTTCGTATTTATTGTGTCTAGCTGATTGTCTAAATTATTTCTGTGATTTGCATCCAAAGCAAATACTTTATTGGTTTTGTTA
>NW_018188213.1:0-323 GCF_001263595.1 Phalaenopsis equestris
GTGGGATTAAGGCTTTGTTGTTGTTGTTGTTGTGATTAAAAACACTCTAAGAAATCATTGTTGAAGAATAACTCTGTAGGTTTCCATGTGATTATGTTTGGCATAATTGTGTTTAGGATTTTTTTGCATATTGTGAATGAATTCCTGCATGTGCTTATATAAAAGGAAATTTGATTTGTCCCTTACAATACTTATGATTTTATTATGCTATGAATTTGATGAATATGTTTATGAAATGATTGCTTGCAGGTATTCGTTTATTATGATTCATTCATATGACATAAAATGCTTATGATGAAAGAAATGTCACAAGTGATGTTATA
>NW_018188214.1:0-323 GCF_001263595.1 Phalaenopsis equestris
TTTAAGCTAGAATTTTATAATTATTTTTCTTCATACTCAAGGTTTCCATGATAATTTCTTTACTCTTATCAAAAGATGGCTGATCAATAATCACAATTCTATTCTCGTTAATGGCATTTCCTATGGTTTCTTTCCGCTCAAAGGGGCATCAAATAAGGCAACCCTCTGTCCCCTACTATTTTTATTATTCTCTTTGATTATTTTTCTCATTTACTTAACAACTTATAGTTGAGCAAACCTTATTCCCAATTTTCTCATAAATCCACCATTTTGGTTAGTCATTTGGCATATGTGGATGATGCTATTATTTTTGCTAATGCTAC
>NW_018188215.1:0-323 GCF_001263595.1 Phalaenopsis equestris
AAAAAAAGATATGGGCTTAAAACCAACTCCTGATTTAATCCAACTAAAAAGAGTATGATTCCATGTGGTTAATGCTAAGCAGCGAGCTTGACGAAACTCGTCATATGATTCTCTATTGATTTAGATGTAATAATCCTGCGTTAATTAAAAATAATTATTTTCTATAAGATTTTTATGTAATTCATTTTGACATACGATTGCATTTAGAATTTCTTCATATAGTGAATGTTTGCACATGTTATCAGAATGTAAGTTATAGCTGACACTGTCAATGTTAATGATTTTTACCATTTAATTTATATGATGAGCATGTTTATGAAATT
>NW_018188216.1:0-323 GCF_001263595.1 Phalaenopsis equestris
GTGTATGCAAAATCTATTTTCTTAAAATGTTTACGGTGGTCGTTGCTAAAACCGGAACATACTAATGTCGTAGCTGTGTACTATGTCGGCTTTTTTAAAATGTATATGGCGGGGGTTAAATTGTCGCAAGTAGTCCAAGTACGTGGTGGTTAAAACCACAACATACTGTTGCCATAGTTTTATGCTATGACAACAGCTTTTAAATGCCTTCAGTGGTGGTTTAAATCCTTGCAAGAAGTCCAGGCGTGTGGCAGTTAAGACCACCGTCGTAGCATGAAGGCCATAGTAGCATGGAGCTACAACAATGGTTTTAAAACTGCAAT
>NW_018188217.1:0-323 GCF_001263595.1 Phalaenopsis equestris
GCCCTAGGAGTTTTCCCCCCAAATGAAGCAATAAATCCATAGGGTTTGAAATATAAATCACAACTCTAGCTGGAAGAAGCCTCCAAAGTGTTGCAAAACTCCCTTGTGGTGTCTCAATGTATCTCCTTATATAACTCTTATCCAAAATTATGATGAAATTATTGCTAAAATGTGCATTCAGTTGTCGTGAACGTAGCGATGTCGTTCTTGACATGAATACAAGATACCCAAAAATAACTAAGAGACCATAAATTCACACAGTGAAAATAACATAAAAAATTTAAAATGAATTATCCTCCTTATTATAGTTTAAATTAAAATGA
>NW_018188218.1:0-323 GCF_001263595.1 Phalaenopsis equestris
AAGGTTGCCTTTGCTACTTAAGAAAATGCAAGGTTTTAAGCCCTTAAATGTAATGGAAGAATGATGATATCAGTAATTTCTTCTCACCTGCTTTTATAAACAAGATCTGAGAATTGTGTTTTCACTTCTCAGTAATAAAAATTGTTTTATCAAATTTAACCAATTATAATTGCACAAAATTATGATTCTCATCATTGTCATTTCAAAAGCTCCACATATTTGTTATGAAATGTTTTAGTATATAATACAAATGTTTTTTTATGCCGCTAAAAAGACAAGTATATATAAATTTAAACAGTGAAATACAACTTTTTATGCATAGG
>NW_018188219.1:0-323 GCF_001263595.1 Phalaenopsis equestris
ATAAAAAGTAGCACTCATTATCACTTTTTAATAGTTAAATCTATCTTTTCATCCATAAGTAAAGTGCTATGTGTATGGAAATGAATCATTGGGTATAAGATAGGTAAATTCATAAAAATTGGGTGCTATGCGTCTAAATTACCCTTAAAAAGAATGGAACCCAAATTTAAGATCTTAACAAATAAAATTATTTTCAAATAACAGAATGTGATTAAATTTACATTGATTGAGATTTTATTCGAAACAAAATATCAATTTTTAAGTTTTTTATCAACTAAATTAGTTTGACACCTAAATACTTAACAAACTTCATTTATTTTGAA
>NW_018188220.1:0-323 GCF_001263595.1 Phalaenopsis equestris
GGCTTCGTTTGGTGCGCATCACATAATTAAATATTTATGTTTTTTTAAATCTTATATAAATATAATATATATTTAAATATTAAATTTATTCTATATTTATACATTTACATATTAATGATATATTGTATTTAAGCTTTTAATTCAAATCTCTCCTCATGATAGGCATTTTAATTAAAATCATTTGGATAATAAATAAGTGCTAAAATATTTTCAAAAATATATATACATTTTTTTTATTGTTGGACTTGGGCTGCATAACAGGAGCAAACTTTTCAAAACCCCTCAAATCACTCCATATTAGCAAGTTCTCTAAAATTCACCGC
>NW_018188221.1:0-323 GCF_001263595.1 Phalaenopsis equestris
TTAAATGGAACACAACATCCTATTCTCAACCTTTTCAGATTGGTTTCAACCACCATGTATGAGCTATGGACTAATTAATAGTCATGCTTATACGGACTTTGACATTTGCTTAAACTATTCGTAAGACTATTCATAAGACTACTCCTAATATCAAATCTTCTTAAGCAAATGTTAAAGCCTAATTAAGTATGAAATTAATTAACATATTATAGCAAATGTTCTAATTGAAATTTTCAAGTAAAAGTCCTTATGTGGTCTAAAAGCTATAGTATTATGTTGATAATTATTTGCATAAGCAATTTGATATGTAATGTTGTATACAA
>NW_018188222.1:0-323 GCF_001263595.1 Phalaenopsis equestris
TTACAAATCTGTCCTCCAGTGCAATGTTGGCATCCTTGTCAAGTTTATTTTTCATGGTAGTTCAATTCTCATAGAGCTCACAAAAGATTGCAATTTTAATGTTCAACATGGATGTTGGACTAATCTTATGCCTTCTCACATTTTAATTTGGTTAATTCTGGATATTATCTTTCTAATTCTCAAAAAATTCAATCTCCAATTTGCATACCTATGTTACACAGCTGCGATTAGATTATGTTCATGTAACAGGATTTAAGATGCAAAACTAGCTATCACTTATTTTGTTAGATGCTTGTTTTATTTGTTGACTCATAATGTAAGTA
>NW_018188223.1:0-323 GCF_001263595.1 Phalaenopsis equestris
AGAGTGTAAAGAAAATCATCCGGAGACAAGTCCTCAAGGGTAATTCTAGCAGGTGACGATCAGATTCGCATGTAGCAAAAAGAGCAAACTCGGTTGAGGCAAATGCCTAATCGACTGAATATGTAGTGTCCTAGGACCAATGTAAGTCAGTCAGTTGGTATGTTTAACTGATCACTATAGACAACGGTTGAGGGCGTGATTGGCCTCCCAATAAACGATTTAAGTTGAACGAATCCTTAAAAAATTAAATAACGACCTATGAGGACAAGATATCCAAAATTTGAGGTTTAGCTCTAAAAGGTGGCCAAGACATCTGCAAGCGA
>NW_018188224.1:0-323 GCF_001263595.1 Phalaenopsis equestris
AAATACATGGAGCAAAGTTAACTTCTAAGAATAAAATCAGTTGAAAATGAATATTACATAAGCAAAGCTCTCATGAGATGAGCTCCATATAGGCCAGATACATAACGAAATGCAACAAGAGAAAAGGAGGATGCAGTGATGAGAAGGAGAGAAGAGGAAGAGTGCAACAATATAAGAAGAAGTAGAAGAGTAAGTGGAAGAATAAGTGTGACAAGTAGAAGTAGAAGTAGAAGTGAAAGAAGAAGTAGAAGAGTAGAGGTAAAAAAGTAGAAGGGAGATTAAGAAGAAGAGGAAAGTTAAGTAGAAATACGAAAAACACCAGC
>NW_018188225.1:0-323 GCF_001263595.1 Phalaenopsis equestris
AAGATGGTGAAAATTGCTACTCCCCCAGCACCTGTCAAGTTTGTTGTCTCTTTTTCTGCCAAAGAAAATGAAGTCATGATTGTTGAAGATACAAATGGAAGATTTACAATCCCACTGTCGGTATTTTGAATTAGATCGAGTTTGAAGTGTACTCTATTATCTCGATCTCAAAGAAGAAACTACAGCTGACGGGCTTGAAAGGTCATTAAAGCAGAAATTCTAGAAAAGAGACTTGTTCATTAATTTCTACAAGTGAAGGAACTTGGATTACTTGAGGTGTCTCTACTCCTGCGAGGGAGTAGGTTCCACCCATTGATGAATAC
>NW_018188226.1:0-323 GCF_001263595.1 Phalaenopsis equestris
AAAAAAAATAAATTAAAGTAATATTGTTTAATTAACCTCATTTCTGGTTGTCCGCGTCTTCTATACTTATTCTTTTATATTGTTCTTTATTGAATCAATTAATTAAACCTAAAATGTTAGTTTATAACCGTAGTAAATTAACTAAAACCAGTGAATATTCATATTAGGGCTGTCAACTTGCCTCTTCGTTCGCGAACAACTTGTATTCAACTCGTTTGTTAAGCTCAATGAGGCGGACACGAATAAATTTTTAAGCTTGACATTTAAATGAGCCGAACACGGACAAATATTTGTTCGCTCGTGTTCGGCTCGAATTGGCTCGA
>NW_018188227.1:0-323 GCF_001263595.1 Phalaenopsis equestris
TTATGCACATACACACATATATAGCATTAAAAACTTTATCATCACACAAACAATATCACTATTCTCAACTTTTTAAAATTGAAAACATATTTTCATGCAAATGTTTAAATCACCAAAGTGTTATGTATATAAATATGAAAATTTAAGCGTGAGATATATCAATACATAAGGATTATGTGCTATGTAAGCTAATTTTCCTTTAAAAATCTTAATGATTAGAATTAGTTTTTCGTAAACAAATGTGATATAATTGTTTGGCTGGTTTGGGAAATCTATTATCAATTTTAATTTTCTTAAAAAAATTAAAAAAATTAATTTTTTTT
>NW_018188228.1:0-323 GCF_001263595.1 Phalaenopsis equestris
TTTTTTTCTTATAACAGAAAACCTTAACATATTTTCATAAAACTTAAAAGATGTAAAAATGTATCTATAATATTTAAATGAATTTTCCCACATTTTTTAGTAAAACAATTATAAAAAATATAATAAATATCAGAAAAATGTAAAATAAATTTCTCTGAGTTTTTTTAAGTTAAAGAGACTTGTGAAAAATATAAAAGTTCATTTTTGAAATAAAAATATATTATTTAATTATTTAATCATTAAAATTAAAATAAATTTCAAAAATTCACAAAAATTATTCTTAAGGATCCTCTTACCTAGGTAAACCTCCCAATTTTTTTTTT
>NW_018188229.1:0-323 GCF_001263595.1 Phalaenopsis equestris
TGCTTTTATATGGTATCATATAAAAAATAAATTCATACATTTATTATAGATCCAACCAAAAGATTACACTTATTTATTTAATGCACTATATATTTTGTTTCATGTATTTATTTTTAACAAAAGAAACAAACCCTTAATAAATCATATATTTACAGTGAATTAGGGAAAAACTAGAATTAGAAAACAGTAGTTTTTTATGTTTTCTTTTATTTCCGTTAATAAATTATTTAAATTTAATTTTTTGGAAAAAATAATTAAAATTAACTAAGAAAATATTTGATAAATGAACTGCGGGCTTTCTTAAAATTAACTTAAGAAATAGG
>NW_018188230.1:0-323 GCF_001263595.1 Phalaenopsis equestris
ATCTAGGCATCTGCTCTAGAAATTTAGTTGAATGAAAAAATCTTAGTAATGAAGTTTATAATCATGAAAGTATCCGCAAAGAATTGAAGCGTTTTGCAATTATTGATGCACTTTAACCTAGTTCAAAGTTGTAACACTTTAGGAAGAAACGACTCTCTTTTCATCGATAGAAATTTCAGATTGCAACTATAAAAAAAGGAGAAGGCTAGTGATTCAACTGCTAAGGAACATCACAATAAACTGTTCTTTTGCTTCTACAAAAATGTCTGGGCATAAGCTCAAGTGCTATTAGAAGTTATATCCAAGAAAAAAACTGAAATCAA
>NW_018188231.1:0-323 GCF_001263595.1 Phalaenopsis equestris
ATATTTTTTATTTAATTACATGTTATTATGCTATATAATATCTTATGAATTATCAACATAATTTAAATATGATAAGCTGTTGAATTAAAAGATTGAGAGAGATCGAGTTTGAATTTATGCATATGAGGAAGAAGTTACGTGAGGCAAGGTTAGAGTTTTTAATGTGTTGTATTTTATTTAGATATATTAATTAATTGAAAAAATATTAAATGTTAATATTAAGTCTTGGCTAAAACAAGAAATTAGATTGATGAACGTTTGAGATTGGAGGGAAAAGTAGAAGTTGTGACATAAAAGGTAAGTGTTTAATTCAATTTTTTTTT
>NW_018188232.1:0-323 GCF_001263595.1 Phalaenopsis equestris
TGGGAACTATCCATGCTGGTTTCCTACCAAGATCATGATCGTTTCTATAAGAGTAAGTTTTGGTCCATTCAATATGTCAAATGTATGGGGAGCTCTATAAATATTATTTGTATAATATTGCATGCATTGCATGAAAATGTTGTATTTTCAGCCGAAATTTATGTCAAAAAAAATATGTGATAAGCAAAAGATTAATCGATGGAATCTATACTGAAGATTACGGCTTATTTTTCCATCGAAAATTATGTTGGTTATAGATGTTTTTTCCTCTAATGATGTTGGAGGTGTTAAGAAATACCAAATACTATGTGGGAGAGGGTCTA
>NW_018188233.1:0-323 GCF_001263595.1 Phalaenopsis equestris
GTAATACAAAAAATAAACTTTTATTAATATAAAATTAGTAGCACAACAAGGACTCAACAAAAAGAAAATACAATAATATATTAAACCCTAACTAGAGCTATAGGAAGAGATTTGAAGGTGGTAGAGTCATAGACAGGGTGAGCGACAGTTGGGTAGGTAGGTGACTGTGTGTGGTTGGTTATAGGTGGATTGAAAGGCAAGATTGGTAGAGTGGTGGAGGTATGTAGGGGTGGTAGGTGGCTAGTGGAAAGATAGAGGTAGACCTAAAAAAACTTTGGAATGTTATATAAAAAGGATCTTAATTTATTTGAATTAAATGAAAA
>NW_018188234.1:0-323 GCF_001263595.1 Phalaenopsis equestris
TTTTTTATAAATCGAATTTATCTTCTTTTAATAGATTATGATGACTAGTTGAGTTACTTAGCATACCTAACATGAGTTACCAAATGAATTCTTAAACTTTTACTGAGCTATATTATATCCTTCAAGTTTATATAAAGTACATTATTCTTCCCCAAAAGATGCTCTTTATTATTCACATGAATAACAGAAAGTAGAAATAAGTAAAAAGTTGGTAAGTGTGGAAAAAAGTAAAGGCAAGGTAATCACATGCATCTCAGAAAGAAAAGTAGAAAGCTAAGCAGGTAAAATCATCTAGTAAAGGTAATAAACACTATAATAGTACA
>NW_018188235.1:0-323 GCF_001263595.1 Phalaenopsis equestris
TAGATTAGGAATAACTCCAATATAGAAAAGATCATGTAAATAGATCTCCTCTAATTATGCTGTCTGAAATCAAATTTTCTAATATACAACATTTTGATTTATTAGTTTTCATAAAAAAGTCATAGATAGAAGTTTTTTATTTCATTTAATGGATGAACTCGGGGTCCTGAAGCATGAAAAAAAGGTTGATGAGCAAAAAAGCACAAAGGAAACAAATGAGTAAATTATTTTGAAAAAATTCCTTGATAAAAATATTGAGGATGGTTGAACGTGATGCTCCAGGAATATAATTTGTATATAGACTATTGATAAGGAAAAAAAAA
>NW_018188236.1:0-323 GCF_001263595.1 Phalaenopsis equestris
GCAAATATTCTATTAATGGCTTACGCTAGTCTTCGGTGATGTCAACAAGTGCAATTGTCATTTCTTCTTCTTTTACCAGCTTGTGTAAATTGTCGAGGTCGATTGGAGACAAAACTCATCATCCTTCCTTATCAAGTTTTTCTAGAGTGTCAGCATGGGTGTTACCTCCTCGAGGAATCCAGTAGAGAGTCACACTAAGAATCTGTTCATGCAACTTCATTGTGTACCGATGGTATTTTACTAGCCTTCACTTCAAAATCTTGTATTGTCCGACAACATGTTGGATGATGAGTTGTGAGTCACCATAGACGATAATATCTATT
>NW_018188237.1:0-323 GCF_001263595.1 Phalaenopsis equestris
TATATATATAGCATTTGAATCTTTAATATCAGAATAAAATATATTATTTTTTTTATTAAGTTCTTAAAAGTGAAGTGCATTTTTTCATGCATAATTTCATGGCATCAATATATTAAAAATTTAGATATTAAATTTTAGATGTTAGATATGTAAATACAAAACAACTGCATGGTGTGTATGTAAATTTCCTATTTTATAAATTATTATTATAAGTAGAAAAATAATCAAATGTCATTAATATTTATACATATTGAAAATAATTTATGGATTTTATATAACCCTTTCAAATTTTAAATTTCATACATCAAAATCAACAACCATGG
>NW_018188238.1:0-323 GCF_001263595.1 Phalaenopsis equestris
TTACTAGTTTGATTTATTGGAAAAAGCCTTTAAGAGATATTTTAAAAATAAATATTGATGTTAGTTGGAATAATTCTTATGCTGGTATTGGAGGAGTTTGTCGTAATTATACTGGAAATTGTTTATTTTAGTTTTCTGCTCCTCTTATGGCTCATGCACCTATTTATGCTGAAGCAGAAGCTGTTACAATTGCCTTAGATTTAGTTGTTAAATGCAATTAGAGTTTAATTGAGATTGAAATGGACTCTTGTAAATTATGGAATTATTGTACCAAGAAACAATCGTATCCTTGAATTTTTATTAATCAAATAATTTTTTTTTTT
>NW_018188239.1:0-324 GCF_001263595.1 Phalaenopsis equestris
TAGGGATGATTCCAGTGGAGATGAAGAGAAGCCATGACACTTTGTGATACATTATCAGAGGAGGCTGAGAGATGTTAGATGATACAAAAATGAAGCGTCTATTAGAGAATACAGAGATGAAGTGCTTGTTGGATGATAGAGAGACACATGAGTGAAAGTGGACATATCAGATTTCGAGGGGAGAATGAATCCAGTTGATTTCATAAAGTGACTGCAGATAGTCAAGAAGATCTTTGAATATAAGGAGGTGCCAGATGACCAGAAAGTTAAACAGGATTCTATCAGGCTGTAATAGAGCGCCTCGTTATGGTGGTAGAACCTGAC
>NW_018188240.1:0-324 GCF_001263595.1 Phalaenopsis equestris
TTTTTTTTTTTAATTTTAAAACGAAACTTGATGCAACAATTTTTTTCCAATTTAAAGACCTGTATTTAAGGTAAAATAATATCATAAATCAGGCTATTAATTGTCATTAATGTTAAATAATGATGATAATGATCCAAATGCCACTTATTCTTCTAGTAGATAGCGCCATCTTTTATGGCTGGAGGCTATTAGACAAGTTCCGGTCATTCCTATGTGTGCTAAATATTCGAGAACCACATCCTACACATGAGGGGAATCGAACCCGTGACCTAAAGGAACTTACGATCTTTAGAGAGGCTGTTATATATATATATATATATATAT
>NW_018188241.1:0-324 GCF_001263595.1 Phalaenopsis equestris
ATCCTCCTTACAATAGAAAGTAGACTCTTCACTATCAAGGTCATAAGCTCCTTTTCGGGGGCCAAGTGCAGAGCTTTTTTAGCGGCATACCTCCTTATTCGTACTACTAAATTAGAAGATCTAGCAGATAATTCAACTAAAGATGCTACTCTCGAAATATACTCCAATGCATCCCCAACACCTTCTCCTCGAATTTAGTAAGTCATTTGGCTACAAATTCCCTTGTACTATCCATATTCATATACCTCTTTATCACTTTTATGGGCTTCATGAAAGCATTATCTTCTAATCTATGGCATGATCCAACCACACCTTAAAAGATAT
>NW_018188242.1:0-324 GCF_001263595.1 Phalaenopsis equestris
ACATATTGTTAAATATTTTTCTTTAGTATATAAACTGTTATTTTATGAAACTGAAATGAATCTTTTGTAAGAATTTCAGAAAAATTAAAATATTTCCTCCTGCTTATTTCTTTCGAATTATCTGACTCATGTGTGAAATTTTTGTGCTAATTATCAGATATTCTAATTATGAGAAGAATGAATTAATGTCTTTATCTCTGTAATAAGACGGCAGAAATAAGAGAATAAAGATTTATATAAATAACAAAGAGTCATGATTTTGACATGTTTTAATCTTGTCGGAGACTCGGATTGTTAGGCGGAGAGCGTAAGAAGTATTATTTA
>NW_018188243.1:0-324 GCF_001263595.1 Phalaenopsis equestris
TCTAATTCAGCTCGAGAGAAAGAGTCCTCTTTCTGTATCAGAAAATAGAATGAAACACATTAAAAGGTTGATTCTGTAAAATGTATAGCCTGCAACTTCCAGTAGAAATAAAAAGAATAGGATACAAAGAATTGTATGCAAAAGGATGTTAAAAAAGGCGAAAAAGCAACGCTCAAATATTTTGAAATGAGGCTGAGTTGCCTATTTATGATGAATATTAATATGCAAAAGTTGAGCTTAATGTTGCCAATGGATGACACGATATCCTTCAATAATATAAATTCTAAGATTAATGTTTGAAATGTAAATTAAAATTTCTATTTC
>NW_018188244.1:0-324 GCF_001263595.1 Phalaenopsis equestris
GTTACTCTTAAACGTAAGGAGATGCGCAAGAGAAAGAATGTAGAAGAATGTATAGATCACTCTGAATGATCCAATGAGAAGAGTCCCAAGAATAATTTGGAAGGAGTTAGCAGAGGTGTGACTCAAGGTACTAGAGCCACTAGTGCCAAATGCGGAATACAATATAAAGATGAATGTTTGATGGGCTCTAACACTTGCTTTTAGTGTTATCAGCTTGGTTACATAGCAAGCTATTGTCCATCTCCTGGTCTGAAGAGTACTGAAGATCAGAAATTGACTAAAGCTCATTCACAGAAATCCACAGACGAGCAGAAAAAGATAAAA
>NW_018188245.1:0-324 GCF_001263595.1 Phalaenopsis equestris
TTACATGCATACCACCTTAACTATGCATGAAAAGGAGATGAGTGGTATATACATAAAAAGTGAGGGGCTTTTACATAACCACCCAAAACCCACCTAAACTTAAAATTTACATCTCAACCACCCAAAATTTTATTTCCTTTTGAAACGGAAGTGATCAATCCATTATATTTAAAGTTTAGGGTCGTTTTTGGGCGGTCAATCTGTTATATTTAAAATTTTGGGTGGTTGATATGTAGAAACCCAACAAAGTAAGGGGCTTTATGTAAATACATAGTATTTTGGTGATATGTATGTAAATGCCCCTAAAATTTACTTGAAAATAAT
>NW_018188246.1:0-324 GCF_001263595.1 Phalaenopsis equestris
ATGAGGCTGAAGAAGCTTAAAACACTTCTGGAAACACATTCAGATAATATTTTTTCAAAGTACTGCTCAAAGCAGGAAGCTCTCTCTTTTTTGAAGGAAAAGGTATTTATATTTCCATGCTGGAAATATACTTCTGCTTGACAAATCATCTTGGCAGCATGTGTCTTCTATCTGCAAGCTTTTAAAATTATTTCCGCTCATTAAAATTATCAAAGAAAATATGGTTACTATTTCTTGTCAGCTTTATCAAATCTTCTAAAATGCTGCATGAGGTTGCTACTTCTTATAGGCTCTGATACTATATATATATATATATATATATAT
>NW_018188247.1:0-324 GCF_001263595.1 Phalaenopsis equestris
GTTGGATTTAAAGTTTAATTTTATTTTATGTCTGTCATGATTTAAGTTAAATCCATTGTTGAATTTACCTGTTAATATGCAATCAAACACCGCCTAAAACTTTCTTGATATATTTTAATCCTCTTCATAAGGGCTAGACACTCGTCATCCCTAAAGTAGAGTACATCCTAATGGATATTAAATAAACTTCCTTAGTCATTAGATCATCATTTTTCACATCAAACTACTCACACTCAATGTTTTTGTGTTTTTTTAAATAATTTTATTATTTTTTTGATGAAAATATCCATAAGTATTATAATTTGTGTGATCCTAATAGTTGTT
>NW_018188248.1:0-324 GCF_001263595.1 Phalaenopsis equestris
CATGCTTAAAAGATACTATGAGCCTTTAATGTACCTGCAAAAAGATAATTATAAGCATAATTTTTTTTTAATAGGTACTTTACTTTCCTTGAATGTTACTTAATTTCTTGAACAGATACTCACATTTCCCAGGGCAGGTATTTAAATCCCTTAATTTTTATAAACAAACTTTCAAATGGGTGTGCAATTTCCCTGAATGGTACTTAATTCACATGAACATGCTTTCTCGAATAGATATCTTAGAAAAAATTCACTCCCAACTCCATTTTATTATATCTTTGCATGTGAGATTGTAATATCATTAAAAATCATTAAAATTGAGCA
>NW_018188249.1:0-324 GCF_001263595.1 Phalaenopsis equestris
GTCATGTGTTTCTATGTTTTTTCTTGCATAGAATGGCGCAAGTTCGAATCTAACGTTCTACATCTATTATTATAATTAATTTAAACGAGCCAATTTCGAGTCCAACATATATATATATATATATATATAATCGGTTTCATACGACTAGGGTTGTAAATTAGCCGAGCTTTAGCGAACTCAGACTTGGCTTATGTTTGACTTGTTTGGAATTGATAAGTCTTATATGTATAAACACCCAAGATATTATGAAATATAAATATTTACTCAGAAATGCATGAGTCTAAGTCCCTTACATTCATGATTATAAACATTGATTTTTTTTTT
>NW_018188250.1:0-324 GCF_001263595.1 Phalaenopsis equestris
TTTTTTGCATTTATCACATATTTATCTAGAAATTCTATGCTATGATTCATAATGGAATCAATTTAAACAAGTTTAGAAAGGGGACTCTAGCACATGATAGTTTCTATATTATCTTTAATAAAATTGTAAAAGGGGCTCAAATCAAATGAATATTATTTCAATTAATTTCTTTTAAATAGAACAATATATGTTTAATTATTAACATTATATAAATATATCAATATATATTCCAAAATATAAACTAATTACTAATTAGCCAAATTTTGCTCGAGTATCATATATAATTCAAATAAAACACAAAGAAATATATATATATATATATAT
>NW_018188251.1:0-324 GCF_001263595.1 Phalaenopsis equestris
TGTTAATGATTAGTATTTTTAATAAATTTAATTGACTACAAGGTTACAAAAATATTTATAGTCAATTAAAATTAGTAATTAAGAAAATAGAATAAAAAAATATTAAATTATAATTAAATGGTGTATTAATATAAACAATAAGATTTAAATATTGCACAAATTCTTAACATCCTATCGTTGCTTGATTAGGATTGTCAAAACCACTTTTTTGTTCGCAAACACCTCGTGTTTGGCTTGCTCCCTAAGCAAACGAGCCGAACACAAACACAATTTTTGTGTTTGAAATATAAATGAATCGAACATGAACAGTAATATTTTTTAATG
>NW_018188252.1:0-324 GCF_001263595.1 Phalaenopsis equestris
TATATATATATATAGACATACCCACATGCATGATTACCTCACTTGTTTTTATTATAACGTTTGGGAGAAAAGCTGACGTTTGATGTTACTTGTTTGGTCAGCAATAATTTCATTAGAAGAGAATTTATTGGGTTATTGTAATATCGAAATGAAGTATTTGATGAGATCTTACATAGAAAGCAGTCACAACTCCAGATGAGTTCTTTGCCGGTAGCTTTATCCTCATATGGAAGTACCCTGATCCGTATTTAAGCTTTGATCCAAATCCAGAACCTAATTGATAAAAAAACACGAGTTAAAGCTAAAGAGCATTATATATATCTG
>NW_018188253.1:0-324 GCF_001263595.1 Phalaenopsis equestris
TTTTTGTTATGCTCACGATGATACTCCTCACATGCCAACAATAGATCCCTATAATGAAGCATTGATCTACACCTCTGCCATCTATGAAACCTAAATCTCATGTCTATTGGCAAACACACAACTACTTCTTAAAACACCTCCAATGAACAATCTATTATCATTGCATAAATAGAGGACCAAACACAAGTTTTCTCCCCATTACAGTATCTTAAGTGATCACAAGTTGTAATGATGATTATCCATGAAAACTAAAAATATAGTCATAATATCGATGTGAAATCCCAGCTAAGATCTAGAGTTTGGGCACGAAAGACTGAAAAATAA
>NW_018188254.1:0-324 GCF_001263595.1 Phalaenopsis equestris
TTACTAAGGATCCTTATACGTCTCCCTATCCATTAATTAGCAAAAAGAGGTATAAAGTTATGTAAGGAGATGTTCCTCAACTAAAAAGCCAAAATAATACAATACACACTCAAAGATGGGGATCCTCAACCAAGTACAACTCCGCCCAAAACAATAGAAAAAATTAAACCCAAACCTAAAAGTATACAACAAATTTACAAGTATACCAGCACAAAAAAGTATAAATCCAAAATAAAATCATAGTATTAAGGATAGCACAAACATAAGCCAAAATAAAAAAGGGATGGAAGTAGCCGCTTGTGGTAGTAGATATCCAAAAGTGCT
>NW_018188255.1:0-324 GCF_001263595.1 Phalaenopsis equestris
AAAATCTCAACATATTTTCCTTTGGTCAGTAGGGAGCACTTTCATCTCAAGTTCAAGTGGTTTTTCAATTGAAGGAATGAGAGGTTTATTATTTTCATTTGTGTCCAAAATCTTAAAACTTTCTTGAACATAATTTAAATCCTCGGTTTTTATCTCATCTGATTTATCTTGCAAATCAATTTAATTTTCATCCTCCATTTCTCATTGATGTATGTTGACTTCATATCTCTCTCTACAAAGGCTATTAATTAAATAATCAATAGTATCCATTCTGTAACATTTATTATTTTTTCTAATAGTTGGATACTTCATTGATTTTAACAC
>NW_018188256.1:0-324 GCF_001263595.1 Phalaenopsis equestris
CTCACTTTTATACATGAGAAAAAAGGAACATAAAATTACATTATGTTTACACTACGTATGTCTGTGATGTATTGGTGAAAATATTGCAATGCGGGTGTCATGTAGCCTAAAGTAATGATGATGCTTTCCATCGGCTTGTTTGCCTCAAACTAGTTCGACGGTAGGTAGATTCGGTTTGACCACTTTGATATGTGGGTTGAACTCAACCACTTTGATGGGTGGGCTTAACTTGAGATGATCTGATCATCAGATATAAGCCTTTGAAGCCCATAAGATTTGTTGAACCTTATGTTATGCCCCTAAAAATATATTATTTAAGTATAT
>NW_018188257.1:0-324 GCF_001263595.1 Phalaenopsis equestris
GTTTTTTGTCATTTTTCAGAGCTTAAAAATCTACGTAATTGTGGGTTGGGACAATACCCTCCCTCCTTTACCTGGGCAGGGTTTATCCCTTTAGCTAGGCGTTGATCTTGTCTTCACCTCCTGGGGTTACCCTTGAGGACTTGTCTCTAAGACGATTTTCTCTACACCCTTTCACAGAACATGTCATTAGCGAGCAGATAACCATCTCCAGAGACTAGGTCTTTTCAATTTTAAAAGGCTTGGAATTGAGATGTGAAGGTGGTGCAGGTAGTTAAGACTGTCAAAACAGCTCGTTGTTCGTGATTAGCTCATGTTCGGCTTGTT
>NW_018188258.1:0-324 GCF_001263595.1 Phalaenopsis equestris
ATATATATATATATATATATATATGAATTCAGAGCTTTGTATTCACCAACTATTTATTAAATTATATTTTGTTTGAAATTTAGTGGTTATCCCTCTATAGGATGAATTACATTAAAAAAAGACATATTTGACATATTATGTGCATTATGGGGAGGAAAAAATTAATATCCTTAAGTACATATAATATCTCATATAAAAATATATAAAACATCATCCAACATAAATAAGATGTTAAGAAAATAGAGAAAATGTAGTAGCAAAACAAGCTATCCATAAAGTGGATGAAAATTTATATTTTATGAAAAAACTAATAATTTTTTTTTT
>NW_018188259.1:0-324 GCF_001263595.1 Phalaenopsis equestris
GAGTTTGGGAAGAGTTTGGGAAATAGAAAACTCTCTTACTACGATCGTTTTTATGATTTGTTAAGTAAGAAGAGCTTGTTTCTTCACTACGGCCGTTTTTGTGGCTAATTGAGTGAAACGAGCTGCCAGTGAATATTTTGGGCTTGTTGAATCCGACTTTTTTGACTAACATGCGCCATAGACTTGAGTTGTGGTAGAACTTGCATCTTCTCAACTTAACTTGTTAAAGCTTGTAAATCTCAAAGAGTTTTCAGTTAAGCCTTCAAAATCTTTAACCAAAGAGAAAACGCTATCTTTTAAATTTTCACATATATTTTGCTTGAT
>NW_018188260.1:0-324 GCF_001263595.1 Phalaenopsis equestris
GTGAAATTGCATGTGCATCAGCTTTAGTCTATGCTATTTAGAAATCTTCTATTTTTTCAAAGATTTTAAACTGTAAGTTTGATTTCAGGTTTGCAAAATTTTGTGGTATCATCACAATGGAATCATTTGCTGCATCAGCAATGGGCCTAACCGTTGGAGCCATGGTTCCTACAACTGAAGCAGCAATGGCAGTGGGGCCATCACTTATGACCGTGTTCATAGTCTTTGGGGGTTATTATGTAAATGCCGAAAATACTCCTGTGATCTTCAAATGGATTCCTCAGATTTCTCTTATTAGATGGTAGTACTTCAAATTTACTTGTT
>NW_018188261.1:0-324 GCF_001263595.1 Phalaenopsis equestris
AAAAAAAAAAAACTTTAGGTGATTTTGACATCTACAATGAAGGGTAGAAAACGTACCCTTTTGATGGGTAAACAATATTAGTGTTGGAATATAAGTAAAAAATAATAATCTAAAGTAAAATGGATAACTGATGTTCAAAATGATTTGTTAGTAACACAATTACGAATTCAACCTCATATGGCTGGGAATTGGGATGTTGCAAATGATAGTGATGAGATATTCATCGACTAGTATATTTCACAAAATTCAAGTTATTTGTTTTTCAAATCCAACAAGTTACCTTCATTCTTTCCTCTTTCCGATCAAACCACATGCTAAGGGGCC
>NW_018188262.1:0-324 GCF_001263595.1 Phalaenopsis equestris
ATTTTTGCATCATAACTTTACAACCACATTTTTAAAAAGCTGCAGCCACTCCAAACAGGCCCTTAACCTACCAGATAAACAATTTAATAGAAAAGTATCAAACTGCACTCCCCAATCTATCTTCTCTTTAGTTTAGTGGGCAGATTTCAGTTTTTAAAAAGAGAGGAATTGCGAGAAAAATTACTGCAATATGTTTTCTAGGCAGTAATTATCTATATAAGATAGAAAATGATTGATTTTGGCTGATTTAAGTTCAGCGTCCAAGTCAAAAAAAAAAAAAAAAAGATTTCACACACACACAGATATATATATATATATATGTAT
>NW_018188263.1:0-324 GCF_001263595.1 Phalaenopsis equestris
TATATATATATATAATTAGGATTCTGAGATTGTTGTCCGATACGACGTAAATCTTCCTATATTCTAGGGTATTTGTCATAATCAGATATTATGCAAGTATAAATCCTATAATTAATAATTGGCAGGATTGAACATAAATGATTTTGCTTCGAAAATATAAAGCCCAATAGTAGGATAACTTGGGAAGTCGTTGAGGTTCGCCTATGTCCTGTGACATCCCCCAGTTTTCACTCCTTTGATTCTTAAATAATTGTTTTAACTTGATCATTTCCCACTTATTATTCCTTACAAACTATCTTGTAAACCCAAACTTTGAATATCTTG
>NW_018188264.1:0-324 GCF_001263595.1 Phalaenopsis equestris
TTTTTTTTTTCTTAGCTATTCCATTTTATTATGGAATTTCAACATAGGAATTCATATGGATGATACCATTCATTGTAAGGTAGGGTCCAATGATAGAGTTGAAGTATTCATATGCATTATTAGTTTTGATAATTTGAATTTTGAATTGAAATTGATTGGAAATCATGTTGTGAAAGGATTGAAAAAAGTTATGTAGATTTAAATTTTTTCTTCATGAGAAATATTTCACTAACTCTAGTGTGGTCATCAATGAATGAGACAAATCATCTGGCTCTATTGATAGTTTTTATTTTTGATGGTTCCCAAATATCACTGTAGATGATA
>NW_018188265.1:0-324 GCF_001263595.1 Phalaenopsis equestris
AATCCTATAAATTGTGTAACCCAATTTATTTTGAGTAAACATAACTATCACCACTCTTCAACTCGTTCTTCTTTTCTTTTCTTGCTCTTCCCTTGAGGAACAAACCAGAGAGCCTCCCTATCTATATCCAAAATACGAGCATACACAATGGAGATTTGATCTACCTGTTGAAGGAACTGAATTTCTAAATGTAGAAATTGAGAGTTATCCTGAAGTTGATTCACACTAATTTTGTTTTTCGATAAAAACCATGTTTTCAAGTTACAATTATATAGGAAGTTAAAATTACCCAGCTTTTTAATGACAGCAGGGATATTCTCCATC
>NW_018188266.1:0-324 GCF_001263595.1 Phalaenopsis equestris
GGGTTGTATCCAATGCGAGGAGGTAATCCGGATGTAGCTCGGCCCCACGAGATATTTATCCTTCCAACTCGCCACCGTAGCACGTTTTTGTCATTTTTTGGGCACTGTCCCTCTCTAGGTTGATGTGCAGACCACCATCATCACTTTTTGGCAATGTCCACCCTCTGTGTTACTGTCCAAACCACCTCATCATTTTTCTGTTGATGTACAAATCGTCATCATCATAATACAAGCATTGTCCACCCTCCAGGTTGTTGTCCAGACAATCATTGTCATATTTCAGTCACTTTCCACCCTCCAGGTTCCTGTCCAGACCTTCATCGT
>NW_018188267.1:0-324 GCF_001263595.1 Phalaenopsis equestris
TAAACTTGGAAGTATGATCATGCTAAAATATGAGAAATTTCACCCCATATGATTATGATTCATGAGTTACCTTTCATTTTTACAGAGTTTATATTTAATAAATTAGTAGGTGCGATAAGATTTGTACAATTACTTCTTGAATTTTGTATATGAAAATTTAGATATTTCTTTGAATTTTATGCATTTATTTGGTTGTTTAAATGCATATTCATCTGTCATAGATATATCAAATACAAATCAAATTTAAACATTGAAAAATTTAAATATATGAAAACTCAACACAAGCTCAAAACAAACATAAATAACTTATAATCATACCAAGGC
>NW_018188268.1:0-324 GCF_001263595.1 Phalaenopsis equestris
GTTTGACATATTTGATTAAGATATGATTATTTTTAAAACACTCAAAATACCTAAATGTTTTTTTGAGTGTTTTCAAAACATGTTTATTTATTTTTAGGAACAAGAAAATAAAAATTGTTTTAAAACACATTAAATGAACATATTTTAAAAAAGTAAAAGGAAAAAAAAAAAAATCCGAAACAAGACTTTTGTTTTTGTGTACTATTATAAATTATTATGCTTTTTGGATGTGTTGAATCATTGTTGTTGAATCGATTCACAATATTCTATTTTTTATTTTTTCTCTCATGACTTCCCCTTAATCCCATGAAAATCTCGGACCCC
>NW_018188269.1:0-324 GCF_001263595.1 Phalaenopsis equestris
TCATGAATATGTAAGAAAATATAGTTTTCTTTAGTCTATATTCACTTTTATAAAGATTAAAAAAATCTACTTTATTGCATTAGCTTCTACCTGATGATCTTGTAGCTCTGAAATAAAAGCACTGTAGATCTTATTTCTCATTATCATTGACTTCGACCACCACATGATGCGAGGTCTTGAAAGAATATTGGTATGCTAAAAAAACCATACCAGCAATGCATGTAATATAATACATTAGTAAGTAACTAGTAATGATCATGCCAAAAAACCTAATATCTTAGAAAATTCATACCATCAAGAGTGTGACATAACCACTCATATAGC
>NW_018188270.1:0-324 GCF_001263595.1 Phalaenopsis equestris
GATGCGTGCTAGAAAATTCACGTCAGTAGATTAATGGATTTGAGTCTTAGATTTGTATGAGAACTCAATACACACACAGATGAAAGTGAAACAAACATTGACGACTCCAAAAATTTTTACATGAAAAACCTGTAAAGGGAAAAACCACGAGCCTAACCCAATTGCAAAAATTCACTATTTGATTGATGATTATAAAAATCTTTTGTCCCACAGACCAGAATGGATAAATATATTTTGCATATTACAATATTGATTGACGGCGTCTGGTTGGTGATGATTGATGGTGATAGGCGGTGGTCAATGAATGTCGGCGGTGGTCAATGA
>NW_018188271.1:0-324 GCF_001263595.1 Phalaenopsis equestris
AACAATTAAAATTTTGTTGTGATTCAATTTCCACTTTTATATCCAAGACTTAAAAGAAGATGAATGTTTTTTTAATTTTCAAATGGAGGAGGGGATCACTAGAACATGAATCCATAAGGTTATACCTTCTTCTAAATTATTTTATAAAATCTTCAGTCATATACATTTTATTCGTTTTATCTTCTTTATCTATACTTAGTAATGTTGTCTCGCTTATATAAATAAGAGTAAAAAATGGGCTAACTTTTTATGTCATATCGAACCTCTTATCTACACATATAATAATAAAGGATTGGCTGCTTCACCTCCTCATATACCTCATAT
>NW_018188272.1:0-324 GCF_001263595.1 Phalaenopsis equestris
AAAAAAAACACACAAGCTTCATTAAAACCCTAACAAACTTCAACAAACTCCATAATCAAAATCAATTCAATTGCCCAATGAAGTAAGGCCACCTTAAATAGTGTAAGATTTCCTATTCCTTGACTAACTCTCAAGTTGGTTATAAGCCCTCTTAAAAAAACATTCCTTCGTGATTTAGTCTCCATGTTTGATTTAAGTTGGAAGTAAACTCCCCTTAACGAGCACTCCTTAATCCCTAAGATAACAAGTAACTTCAAATTAAAACTTACTGAGATTTAGGGGCTCCCTATGCCTCTACTTGCTCTCAAGTTCGTTGTAAGCCCC
>NW_018188273.1:0-324 GCF_001263595.1 Phalaenopsis equestris
CCCTCAATATAAAGAAAATATTACATTCTCTAAATGTGTGCCGACAAGAATAGATGAAATATCGACATCACCATAATACTACTTATATGACGTGTCATGTTCATTCACCGTAATCAGCTATAAAATATATAATATTTTATCCTCAACATTAGCATGAAGGGGACGGTCAAATTTTAGCAACACACAATAAAATAACTATGGGGCTGTTAATTTATTAATTGCAGGGTGCAAAAATTCAATTTTACAGTACAGTAAATTAATTAAAACATTCAGTACTTCGTGTAATGCGTAATTGCATTAACTCGAACAGAAGACAAAAAAAAA
>NW_018188274.1:0-324 GCF_001263595.1 Phalaenopsis equestris
TAAAGCCCTTTCAAATGAAACCGCAATTAGCCTAAAGCAACATGTAATCATTTCCAGACATATCTAGAAGGTCAACGCTTGAATGGTACGAAAAGCCCTTAAGAATAGCTCCAAAGTAGTAAGTAAGCCCCTCCCAACTAGCATCCTTAAAACTTCCAAATGGTATTTAGAAAGACCTCAAGCAACGCCTAAACTCAACCCAATTCAGCAAGTATATGTATAGCATAATCAATTCTTACATGTCTCCAAAATCAGCAAGTGTATCGAGAAACCGAGCAAGGCAATTGAAAAGCAAGCAAGATTACCGAGTGATTAAGGAAGGGA
>NW_018188275.1:0-324 GCF_001263595.1 Phalaenopsis equestris
GAGGACTGATTCTACCAACTCTAAAAACCAGATAGCTCACCTTGCTCACCTGACATGACCATAGTCGAGGGCATTGGGCTCATTCACGTGAGTTTGATCGGATAGGTTTTTTGAGAGATAATCTCTTCTTACTCCGCCCGATACGTACGATTCGCTTGGTACACAAGAGCTGGCCAACGAAGCGAGGGGTCCTGGGTCATCCATGCTGAGTCCCCTGATGCTGCATCACATTTTTTTCTAATCGTGAAACATCTTTGAGATTCGTACTGGCACATTGCTGATGTACAACAAATATCAGTCTTGAACTCAAAATCATTTAAAGTG
>NW_018188276.1:0-324 GCF_001263595.1 Phalaenopsis equestris
CACCAAAATAGGACCAATCTGAGTCAAATCAAATCTAAAATAAGGGGTAAAACCAATTTTAGAAGTTTTCCAGGCATAGTTGGAATGTCAAATTAAATCAAAATATTACATGCTTATAGTTAAATAGAGTGTCTTGGCAAGACAAATCCAACGCGTTCAAGTTCGCTCAATTCTAACAACATTAAGGTACTAGAATGTCGATGAAACACCAATAAATCAATAAGATCTCTCTTGGTTGTCTAGTCAAACGTGATTTGGATTCCTTTGTTATGTGCAACATGAACTCTACAAATAGACTCGGGGCAAGAGAAAGATCAGAGCATG
>NW_018188277.1:0-324 GCF_001263595.1 Phalaenopsis equestris
TCGATGCTTGTGTTTTACTCCAGTAAAAATACAATGCCGGAGAGGCAAAATTTGGTAGGATGAAGAAAATCTAGCGAGGTTGGTGGGGTAGGCCGAGAAAAAGAAGCCGGCGAGGGAGGCAGCGTCGAGATCGGCCGGCTGCTGGAGACAAAACTCAGAGACCAAAAGGGTGCTTGAGCTTCACCGGCGAGAAAGGAGGCTCCAGCAAGGAGAGATGGTGAACTCAGGTTGCGGACTCACGAAAACGAGAGAGGAAGACGTGGCTGGCAGAGCAGAACCATCAGTGAACGGCGCCGGCGACGGAGGGAGTTTCGGTGGTGAGCT
>NW_018188278.1:0-324 GCF_001263595.1 Phalaenopsis equestris
GCGCGTTGCTCTCCGATAAAGAGTGAATCAGAAAGTAAGGATTCCATTGCATATCACACTTTCATTACCTCCTCTCCATCCAACCAAAACTTCATTGAATGATACAACTCTCCAAAAGCAACTCTTAGAATCATAAATCTGAATGGTAAAGTCCCAATGAAAGAACTCATCTGGCAATGGATTGGATTTCACCAATGTAACTATATAATCATGAAAATGTCTGTCCACTGACAAAGCCAATGCACCGTATTGTGAAGGTTCTTCATTTAGAGGTTTCAGAAGCTGCTTCCAATCTCTTGAAATTGGGTTGCAAAGAAAAATTCT
>NW_018188279.1:0-324 GCF_001263595.1 Phalaenopsis equestris
GACTCGTTTTGGCTCGAAATAATTAAATTATATATTACAATTGATGAGTGATATTTTTAAATAATTTAATTGTCTACAATACTACAATAATTTATAATCAATTAAAATCACTAATTAAAAATAATAACAAATCAAATTAAATTATATTTAAATGATATTTTAATATATAAAAAAATTTTAAATCTCACTCCTTAACTTTGCATCCTATTGATGCATGATCAGGGTTGTTAATACAACTCTTCTTTCACTAACAACTTTTGTTCAGCTCTCTAAGCAAACGAGTCGAACATGAAGAAAATTTTTGTGTTTGAAATATAAACGAGT
>NW_018188280.1:0-324 GCF_001263595.1 Phalaenopsis equestris
CTGAACCACATGTATATAAATATAACTGTCATCATTGCTCAACAAAAAAATTATTTCAAGGCTTTTGAGTAAATTTGCACAATAGCCATTTATCCAACCAAATAGGAAAAAAGAGAGTGAAAACTCGTAACATGTTCTATAAAGCCAACCAAGGTCAGCAGGCCCAACAACAACTAATAGATTCAACAAATCAAGAACTAACTGTAACACATAAAAACCTTCAATAGGTTTAATAAAGCCAAACCAAGGCCAACATGTCAAGTAAATACTAATAGATTCAACAAATCGAGAACCAATTGCAACACATGAAAACCTTCAATAGGT
>NW_018188281.1:0-324 GCF_001263595.1 Phalaenopsis equestris
TATATATATATATATATATGACGCTATTTTAAATGTGATCTGAAGTATTTAAATGCTATATAAATAAATATTAATATTAAAGTGATATATAAACATAGAAGAATTGCATGTAAATCCTAATTTTTTACAGCATTTATATATCTAAAATATAAACTTTTTACAATGCATTAGTATCACAAAAAACTCCTACAAAGGGAGTCCGGACATCCGTGACTAGTAAAATCTTGTCACGTGTATCTGACTGGGTCTACCTAAAAAATTATGAAAAAACGTCAATAACGCCCAATAACATCGCGATGTTATTTGTGTGATCCTCTGGGCGGT
>NW_018188282.1:0-324 GCF_001263595.1 Phalaenopsis equestris
CCAAGATTTGTGAAGAAGTGCGTGCCAGGTGCATGCAGCACACTTGCCGCTAGAATCAGCTGGGTTTGTAAATACTTGAAAGCATTTGGAGCCAAGTATGGCTAATTAAATTTTAGCCTTTGCTGACCACCCAATTCTTATGTATTATCATATCAACCTCATAAATTTCAATTTTTACTTGCAAGCCATCTTAAAATTTAGGTGTGTGATATGTGAACCTATAAGAAATTCGTGATAGGTATGTAAATATAAAATTTATGAGTGAGATATGTGAAGACATAAGAAATTTGTGTTGTGTATTTCGGGTTGAAAATTTAGGTGAGA
>NW_018188283.1:0-324 GCF_001263595.1 Phalaenopsis equestris
TATATATATAGTTCTTAGACATGTAAATAAATAAGATTTATGTGATATGCATTGGGTGCTCCTTACTTCACATCCAAGTCGTCGTGATATTCCTAAAAGAAATATTTATAAATTTGGGCAGAATCTCTCCGTGGCTCTGCCTTCGCAACTAAGCTAGAACTCACTTAATAATATCATTTTAATTTTATGTGATATTTTTTGTCAAATTTTTTTTTAAAACTATTAAAAGTATAATTATTAAATTAAATTTATCGTTAATATTAAATTAGCATTAAATATTTAAATTATCATATAATATAAAACATTACCTGCCCTCTGGCTCCA
>NW_018188284.1:0-324 GCF_001263595.1 Phalaenopsis equestris
ACACAAATTAGCGTCGATCATAGTTGACGCAAATTAGCGTCGACTTATTGCCGACACAAAATCACAAGTCGCGTCAAATTAAGAACGACAAATACCAAACTGATTATTGTATTTTTTTGAGTCGGATTTCCAACGCTAATCTGATGTAAACTTGTAAGAAAAAAATATTGGAGAACTATTAGATTTCTACATACTTGCACATAACAAACAAAAACAACATAATGTCATATTTATCTATCATCAATACAAAAAAAAGAAATCCTCAACATGCCTAAGCAAATTAAATTAAGGAACACTCAAACTTGTGATACACACACACACACA
>NW_018188285.1:0-324 GCF_001263595.1 Phalaenopsis equestris
TCACCACTGTCATATCTAAAGTTTTGAGTAAATTGGTTCTTAGTAGGCTTCAACCATTGTTACAGAAAATCATCTCCTTGCATCAATCTGCTTTTGTTAAAGGTCATGAGATCACTGATAATATCTTACTTGCACAGGAGATTATCAAGGATCTTGACAAAAAGTGTCGAGGCGGTAATAAGATCCTCAAGCTGGACATCAAGAAGGCTTTTGACACTATTAGTTGGGATTTCATTTTTAATATTCTGTGAGCTCATGATTTTCATAGTGATTTCATTTCTTTGATCTTGAGATGGTTACAAAATAATCACTACAGTGTTCTTG
>NW_018188286.1:0-324 GCF_001263595.1 Phalaenopsis equestris
CTGGATAAGCTGCAGCTGCCCCAAACAGACACTAAGCCTATTCTATACTCAAACCTTCATTTTCTATGTTATAAATTAAAATTAATCAGCAGACAATTATTAAACTAATCAGAAGAGGGATTTAATTTAACTGCAATATAATTCATTTTTAGTTAAATTTCTCTTAAATCAAATCAATTTATATCTTAATAATCTTTACTCTGAAATTAAAAATTGTATCGTAAAATTTTAAACTAAATCAAACATAATTAATTGCATTCCATTTTTACAATATAAATATATTAGGGACATTTACATAGATGCCGCTCAATTCTTATGTATTTA
>NW_018188287.1:0-324 GCF_001263595.1 Phalaenopsis equestris
AAGTGCTAGAGGTCAAAACCAAACATGTGGAACTCTAAGTAAGGAAGTGTTTAGAATTTCTAATGGGGTAGGGTTCTATTATTAGCCCTTTAGAATAGTCAACATGAAAGTCTTACGGCTATATCCTAAGCTTCTAAACAAGAAAGAGCATACCTCATCAAAAAAGAGGTCAACTAGAACAAGAAAAAGTTAAAGCTTTCTAACTTAAGAGTGCAAAGGAAATACATGTTGGAATTCAAAAACAATTTGTAGTTGAGTGAGAAATTGAAGAAACTGAAAAATTTAAAGAAGCCATGTCTAAGGATGTAGAACAACCTATCTCTC
>NW_018188288.1:0-324 GCF_001263595.1 Phalaenopsis equestris
AAAAAAAGCCAATGATCCAGCAAGTTTGTCAAGTTTGCAACTCAGAAATAGTTCAGATTTGAAAAAGAAATATACCTCAAAGGTGACAAAAACTTTCAATAAGGTAATTCATACAATTTATTCGACATTCAACAAACGACGATGAGACAATTAAATAAAAAAGGCAAAAAAAACAGACTTAAATAGGCTGCTTATGCAAAATTGAGGAGAAACTCATAATAAGCAGATGAAGTTGTAGACTTCTAGAATTCTGTATAATCAAAAGGGTGTGACCAGAGGCTCTTACACTTGTGGGAGTCTAGGGAAGTGCTGATCCACATAACA
>NW_018188289.1:0-324 GCF_001263595.1 Phalaenopsis equestris
GATTTTATTAAACTTATATATTTATGACTAATATTTATTAATGAATTTAAATCTCGTTTTAAAATAATATATTATAACAAATAAATATTTTATTATTCGTATCACAAGTTATTAATATTTTTATGTTAAATTATAGATTGTTTATTATTAGGCATATTTTTTAAAAAATCATTGTATATTGTCTGGAAAATAAATAAGATGATGTAATTGACGGTAATATGATTCTCATGCTGACATTTTTTTTAATAAAAAACTTAATGTTAAGCAATAAACTATGTAGGTTTTTTAACTAAAGAAAATAAAAATGTTAAAGAGAAAAATGAT
>NW_018188290.1:0-324 GCF_001263595.1 Phalaenopsis equestris
ATGCAATATCTAAACTCCTTGCAAGGACCTCTGATCGCAACTAGTCGATTGACCAGCTTTACCTCGATAGGAGCGATCGTCACACGACCGATTGCTTTAGTCGATCGAACTCAAACATGTAGATCCACTGATATCCATTATATTACACTTAAATTGTAATGCATATCTGATTTTAAATTAGTGCATTAATTGCATTAAACGCAATTTTCATAATTGTTTCATTCTTTCTTTAAATGTACAAATATGACCCTATAAATAGGGGGTTAAAATATAAGTAAAGGGCCTTTTTCCTTCGAGTTTATACCCGACTTCACTAGTTGCTCT
>NW_018188291.1:0-324 GCF_001263595.1 Phalaenopsis equestris
AAAATAACCTGAAAATAACTCAGAAATAACCTGCAACACAGGTAAAAATACATCAAGTGTTCAAACAGAAAATGCGCGCCAGTGTAAGCCCCCCTCTGATTCAGTCTTACAATTTCGAGCGAATTAGGGTCCTTTTGAGATAACTTATAAGTGCGAGCGGCGTTTTCAAAACACCGCAATATCGTTTGATTCGCGTTTTTCATGAGCTTATCCAAAATTACATTTAAATTTTTATACTAAACGGAGGCTTTTACTGTCAAAGCTATTATGGCACCGAAATGGTTTTCTACGTGCTGGCCGGGTCTTACAATTTCCCACTCCTCG
>NW_018188292.1:0-324 GCF_001263595.1 Phalaenopsis equestris
CACGGAACTGGAACTCCTCTTGCCACGAATATCACGTCACTGCCTTTGAATCCTCTGTCGCAATGCCCCAAACAAGTGCGTCAGACTGCTGCGAGCCTCCCAGTGCCGAATCTGTGCCTTCGTCCGCTCTCCGCAATCGGAACCACGAATTTTTTTTCTCTGAATTCCTGTTCTTCTTCGTTCTTCCTGCGTCAATTTTCTCCGCCCTAGAACCTCGCTTTGATACCTAACAAAAGAACACAAATATCAAAAATTTCAAAATATATACTCACATTTGGCTTATAGTCAAATAACTCTTAATTATGAAGAGAGGAAATGTTTATG
>NW_018188293.1:0-324 GCF_001263595.1 Phalaenopsis equestris
ACTGACCATCCTTAATGGGATGTTAACTTGATCCTGGCCGGTCGGCCACCTAGGCTGCCATAAAACCCAACTCTAAAAGATTCCACTTTGCTAAAACCCAAAATTAAACATATCCAAGTTGTCTCACTCCAATTGGATTGTTTCCCCATTCTCCTCTCCACCTAGAAAACTTATGGTATCCATTGGCCATCCATGGTGGCCTCTCATCCCCCCTCTATTTAAACTCACCATCCATGTCCAAGGGGGGAGAGCTTAAAATTCATTGGGGAGACTCTGCCAAATTGATCCTAAAGCTTCTTCAAGACCCACTAAGTTCAATCCAAC
>NW_018188294.1:0-324 GCF_001263595.1 Phalaenopsis equestris
AAAACTTAGATAGCGTTGCAAACTTAAGGACTTGAGGCTTGTAGAGCTAAGCATATTTTTTTCTTTGTTAGTAACACAAAGGCTAAGACTAAAGAAGTCGGTTCATCAGTCATGTGAAATAAGAAAGTCACACTCATGTTTTGCGAACTGCCTTAAGGATGTTGAGTTATGAAATAGACCCACCACCTAATTTAACAAAGAAGGGTGGCAAAATACTAGGAAGAAGTTCAATGAAATGACAGGGAAGGGAGAAGGATAGATTGCAATTTAAGAACAAGTTGGATCAATTGAAAAAAGACTAGAAATTATGGAAGGAACTAAAAC
>NW_018188295.1:0-324 GCF_001263595.1 Phalaenopsis equestris
GTCTACCTAAATAATTAGAATTTCTTTATCTTCCTCTATATCTAAAATGACGATGAATCTTCTACTTGACTTAAACATCTTCTATAACTTCCTTTGGAAAAGTCATCGATCAATTAGCAAGCTGAAGGGTTACAGTGGTAGGAGACACTTATCCTAATCATAACCTTCTGAAGACTGACAATGATATAAAGTTTTTACTTGCTCCGAGTTCACATAAAGCTTTTCTATAAAATTCTTCTTCTATTGCACAAAGAATAGTAAAAATTTCAGAATCCCTAAGTTTCTTAGGAAGCTTCTTTTGAATAATAGCACTACACTCTTCAC
>NW_018188296.1:0-324 GCF_001263595.1 Phalaenopsis equestris
AGCTGCCTTGTTTATTTGATGCTCTTATTAGAGTTAATTTGCAACCTGTGGATTATCAGCTTTTGTTTCAGTTTTGGCTTCATCCAGCATCCTGGAAGCTATTTTGGCAAATGTTTTGCCTTTACAATTTTCACCAATTTTTTTGCACAAATTATACATGTTCAGATGGGGTATACTTTTTTTGGTTGGTATATGTTTTTATTCGGATACATGTATTTTTGGGTTTAACTTTCTCTTTGTTTCATGTTTGGGTGGAGTTGTAATGTGGAATGAGGAACCCCCTAGGATCTCATGTATTTTTCTTTTTTAGAGGGGATCCTCTTT
>NW_018188297.1:0-324 GCF_001263595.1 Phalaenopsis equestris
TGATTCTTGCGTGCTTTTGGACCTACCCATTCACAAAAAAATGAACTTCATGAGATAAATTGCTAGTGCAGATCGAATGTATGCTGTCCCAACTTTGTGAATTCTGTTGAGCAACTTAGCAAGTAATTGATGTTCAATTCCTTTCCATGTTTGAAACCTTCTTTTACAGGTTTTGAAGCTAAGAAAGCTTTCCACGACAGCAATAAAAAGTTTGGAGACAATCAGAAAGCTCATAGCCTATTCGTCTCCAAATTTTTCTAGTAGTGATACAACTTGAAGTTTGCAGGGCATTCTAGTTGTTTTGCATGCCTGGAGCTTCTGCTC
>NW_018188298.1:0-324 GCF_001263595.1 Phalaenopsis equestris
GTTGTACCGGTCCGTCTACCACTCCTATGGGGTAGGAAGTACCGCCAAAGGCCTCCTTTGCCCTTTCTGTTTGTTGCTCCTTCCCCTTTACCTTTTATGTTTGCTGCATATTCCTATTCTATCTCTTAGTTCTTATATATTTATTGTTTTGCCTACTTAGGGTTCGTTTTGGGTCTAGATTTCTATCCAAGCTAGCCATCATGGGTTGTTTTCCTTTCTAGGGTTGTATCCGAAGGCAAAGAATTGCTCCGATTGTAACTCGCTCAAGGTGACAATTTTCTCCAAAGATTTGAGGGGTGCTCTGGCTCTAACTCAATCCTGTGG
>NW_018188299.1:0-324 GCF_001263595.1 Phalaenopsis equestris
AAAAAAAAAATTTCATGCTTATTTTGTAGGTCTATCTGCTTGGAATGAAACGGGGACAAATGGAGCTGAAACAATGCCAAACGGAGCAAAACAGTGGAGCGGTTGCAGACTAGTGTCGACGGCGCCCGAGTCCTGATAAACAACAAAAAATGGTGTTGAAGGCACCCATACCAACATAGACGGTGCCCGAAACGATTATGGATGGGTTTTTGGAAGTTTTTGATGTTCTAGAAGGCACCCAAGTTATTCAAACACCCCATATAGTAATTCAACGCATCTAAGCACTTGGAAAGGCTCTTAAATGAAGAGATGTGTCTCTTGGAG
>NW_018188300.1:0-324 GCF_001263595.1 Phalaenopsis equestris
GAATAATATTTAAATGATATCTTAATCTAAACAATAAGATTTAAATATTGCGCCAACTCTTAACATCTTTCGGTTGCGTGATTAGCATTGGTAAAACAATTTTTTGTTCACGAACATGTCGTGTTCTGCTCGCTAAGTAAACGAGCAGATCACTAACAAACTTTGTATTCAAAATATGAATGAGCTGAATACAAACAATGATATTTTTTAACAAGAAAACACGAGTTGAGCCTGACTAGCTCGTTTTAGGCTCGTTTACATCCCTAGTTACCACTTTTTAAAAGTTTAAATCGCGGTATTTATTATTTTATCCGGAATACTTGG
>NW_018188301.1:0-324 GCF_001263595.1 Phalaenopsis equestris
AACAGAATTGCTCTTCTGGTATTGATTATTGGACAACCTTTTCACCCAACTATTATCATGTAAATGTATTTTATTGTCTTTTATGCTATCAAGATTTAGCGAGAAATGTCTCAAAATGGTCCCCTGATTCTTTATTGGGAGCAATTTTAGTCCCAACATATGTATAAAAATGTCAATTTAATTCCAAGATTTTATCAATGTGGGTTAAATAGTCCTCATGAATATGAAGATTCTTCATATAACTTGGGAGTAAAATAGCGCCAAATAAATAATAAAGGGACTATTACTCAACTTTTTATCTATTCAGTTTTCAGCAGATCATAA
>NW_018188302.1:0-324 GCF_001263595.1 Phalaenopsis equestris
TGGCAGGATTCTTATGCACTTTATAAGCTATTTATGAAGAGTGGTCCCGGTCCCAAGAATGGGGAGCAGTATGGTGCACCATTCATAGAAGAGGAATGGGAAGATGGTGCTGCGGATGAGAGCTTCATGGACCAGAATGATGAAGAAGGCTTGTCTACTGCAAATCCAGCTAGCAACTCAATCCCCGCTACTTTAGAAGAAGATGGTTTTGACACTTCTCCGGTCAGCGAACTGGAGGGTCTTTTGCTTCAGTTGTCACAAGAGCAAACCATTATTCAAGGAGGTGCAGATTTCTCTACATTTACTTCTGAGGTATCCGAAGTC
>NW_018188303.1:0-324 GCF_001263595.1 Phalaenopsis equestris
AGTCTATTTTTTTATAGAGATGAAAAATTTACTTTCAGATTGTGAAAGAAGACTCAAGCAACTTTGGATAACTGATTGAATTTCAAAACAACATTTCATCCTCAGACAAACAGTTAGTTAGATAGGACTATTCATGCTTTGGAAGATCTACTAAGGTTATGTTTCATTGGTTTTAGCGAAGGATGTAAATCACATATTATTTTAGTAGAATTTGCTTACAATAATAGTTACCAGGCTAGCATTAGGATGGTTCCATATGAAGTCTTATATGGAAAGAAGTGCATGACACCATTATGTTGGGCAGAAAGAGGTGAAAAAAAAAAA
>NW_018188304.1:0-324 GCF_001263595.1 Phalaenopsis equestris
AAAAAAAATAATGAGAGAATCTACATCAGTTAGTTGTTTGATAGAGTATTTTAAAAATATTGATTGAAATTATTAAAATCTCACCTAAAAAAATTATAAATATATTTCATTCTTTATATTAAGAAGAGTTAAAGACTAAAAATTAAAAATTAAAGATAGTTTGGAAATCTAAAACATTATACATAGCTGGTTTCCTAACGATCTACACTAACAATTATTGTCATCATCTAAGCATCGCTGCCTGACCATCATCTCTTGTTCTTGTGTTTATAATTTGTAGACCATTATTATTTTACGGCTTATTTGGTATCACTTTTATTTCTT
>NW_018188305.1:0-324 GCF_001263595.1 Phalaenopsis equestris
TCCATCTCATAGAGCCCATCAATTCGTGTAAGTTTATTGAAATCAAAGTTCTGGATGATTTTTAATGAAGCTCGAAAGTTCTTTGCACAGAAAAGTTTGAATTTCATGCCATACTTTAAGGTTACTTTAAGATTCGTGTCAAATGATGACATTTTGTTGACGTTGCATCAGACCAAATGCTTTTCAAGGACCTACTGCTTGAAAGGAGCCACATTCTTCTTGTTGTCAGGGTTGAAATTATCACATGTGGATGCCTTCCTTCGCTGTTAAATGCGTGTATCAGAATTAACACTCGTCATAAACCTACACTTTAATCCTTTTTTT
>NW_018188306.1:0-324 GCF_001263595.1 Phalaenopsis equestris
TTTTTTTTCCAAATGAAAAATTAATAAAATGCTTCAAACATTTATTACTAGCAATATTTAAAAATTAACTTTAAATATTTTATAGGATATTTGACAAAAAATAGTTTCCATAATGGACGAAATAATATTATGGACAAAACAATATAATTATGCCTTAAACTAATTTTTTTTAGAAATTCATTAGCAAATCAATTAAATGTTAATAATGTCTCATGGAAAAACAATTGCAAAATTGGGATGGGATCATATAAATATTGAATAACTTTAATTTTAGAATCCATTTACAACCCATCAATCAAAGATTTTAAATATACGGAGTTGTTT
>NW_018188307.1:0-324 GCF_001263595.1 Phalaenopsis equestris
GTTAAGAAATTAATTGAATCAGGTTTCATCTTAGAACAAACATATCCAACATGGCAGGCTAACTTAGTGTCGGTAAAGAAGAAAAATGGCCAAATTCGAGTTTGTGTAGATTTCAAAAACTTAAACAAAGCCTGTCCAAATGATGAATTTTCTCTACCAATCCTGGAATTAATGGTAGATATTGCGTCTACACATGCAATATTTTCCTTTATGGATAGGATGTCATAATATAACCAAATCAAAATGTCTTTGAAAGATGAGCCAAATACAGCTTTTAGAACACCTATTGGCATATATTGCTACAAAGTAATGCCATTTGGACTA
>NW_018188308.1:0-324 GCF_001263595.1 Phalaenopsis equestris
TTCACGAGCAATTTCAAACACGGGCCAATTTCAAAGAGAACTAAATTCATACAAGCCGAACAAAAGCCAAGCCTTAGTTCGCTCAAGCTCGGCTCGTTTGCGGCTAAGCTAAAATACAAATTTGAGCAAGGAAATAAAACAAAACAGTAACTTTTTTATTTTTTTAATTACAAGGTGACAATCTAAGTAGAAAACTTACTCTACTGCCTTCCACCTTCCCATATCAATGAAAGTTTCGGCTTATAAGTCCCTCAAAGATGGTGTAAAGATCCTTATTATCAGAGCCAAAAATCTCATCAGCCTTGCGCAGTGTTTCCTAAATTA
>NW_018188309.1:0-324 GCF_001263595.1 Phalaenopsis equestris
ATGCCATGAATTTTGGCTTGTGAATTAAAGTAAACATTTCAATGACATTTAAGTTCACATATAAAGAAGGAAAACAAGCATTTCAATATATTATAGATATCTTGAGGATCCAATAATATGAAAGTAGATAAATAAAACAATTGGAGAAGGACAATGATTATTATAAATCTTATGGATAGATTTAATTGAATGAAACCATCTAAATACATCTTAAACTAAGCTAGTTATTTCCTACAGAGCCAAACTACAACAAGAAGATTGTCTTTTATAAAAAATCAACAAAATCAAAATGATCTCATGCAATAAAACATGCAGATTTAATAT
>NW_018188310.1:0-324 GCF_001263595.1 Phalaenopsis equestris
AAGAAAAGAAAAATAAATTTGTTTGAGTTTGTTTCCCTCGAGTTTGAGATCTCTTACTCTTTGCTTGCACAACATAATTATTCTTGTCTGCACCAACTTTTGCACATCCTCTGGAGTTTCATACTCTATACAAAGTCTCGCGATTTTTCCTCACCAATGTCAATCTTCACAGAACACATATCTATGAGCTCAACACTGCAATCTCTCTACACTATTTCATAATATTCTTGAGGTCAATACCTAAAATTTGATTCTCATCCATAGATTCATGATATGCTTCTTTAAGCTCTATTTCCATCTTTGCATTTGGGATAGGCCTCTTTA
>NW_018188311.1:0-324 GCF_001263595.1 Phalaenopsis equestris
ACATAGGAATTAAGGGGTATGTATGTAAATCTTCCAAAAATAAAGATGAAAATCAACTAATTACCATGTCGGTCTCTCGTTGTAGAGTTAACACTTGAAGAGAAGTTCTGACCTGCAGGAAAAAATCAACCAAAGCAGTTATAATTTAAGAAGGAATGATTGTTAGCTTATTTTAGGCGCATTTACATGCATACCCCCCACCAATTCCTATGTATTTGCATATCCAACGCCTAAACTTTGTTTTTTACATATATACCACCAATATCCTTCATAACACATCAAAAATACCATCTATTTAACTTCGAAAAGTGAAATACACCTTTT
>NW_018188312.1:0-324 GCF_001263595.1 Phalaenopsis equestris
TTTTAATAAAGTCCATAATTCAGACATCCAAATCTTATAGAGCAAAATTTCCTCGATTTCTTGATATCTATTATTAATTAATAAAACACACTATTACTAATTGACAAATGTTGAATTGAAGAATTGTTTATTAATGCATTAACAATCATAAAACAATTTAAACACAACTCAATTACTATTTAACCTAAAAAAAATTAAAACTTTCACTTACCTATTTGCTTAGATCAATCTCCCTCCTCTCTAGCCTGCACACTTCACCAACTCCTCTTTTTCAGGCTGAAATTAACTCTGTATTCTGGATAGCATCTTCTGTAATATGTGCGA
>NW_018188313.1:0-324 GCF_001263595.1 Phalaenopsis equestris
ACTTAAATATCTTATCACATCCATTTTATAACATTTATCATCCTTACCTTTTTGCAGGGTATTTCATTGATTTAGAAATATAAAACGTAACTGTCTGATCATTGACGCGCATAGTTAATTCCTCTTCTTGCACATCTATCAATGCTCTTCATGTAGCTAGGGAAGGTCTTCCCAAAATGATAGGCATCTCATTATCTTCTTTCATATTTAGCACAATGAAATCAATATGAAAAATAAATTGATTCACTTTCACTAAGATATCTTATATAACTCCTTTAAGATATGTTAACTGCAGAGTTACAGTAATAGGGGATATTTCTCCTA
>NW_018188314.1:0-324 GCF_001263595.1 Phalaenopsis equestris
TTATAAGATTGAGTGGTATTTATATGCAAATCCCCCGATTTTTTAATATAATATTATTATAATACTTATGATTTTTACATTATTATTTCTTTTTTTTTTTTTAAATCTAACACGAGCTCAGTTTAGTGCCGCACCAATCCGTCACTAATCCGCATGCGGTTTCCTGGCGCAAAATTTCTCCAATCCGGAGGATAAATGCCGGCTTCATCTTCCTCCATCGCCGGCTCTTCCAGCGCAATGAGTCGAGAGGGCGTGCTTGTGTGGCGCCCTATTCCCTCTCTTGAAACTACCGGCGGCGGAAGGAAGCTTTCCCGGCGGTTTGCC
>NW_018188315.1:0-324 GCF_001263595.1 Phalaenopsis equestris
TTTTTTTTTTTTTGGTGTTAAAAGTGTTGAGATGGGGGCCTCAATGCGTGCCTCGTATTGCCCAATATTAAAAAAGGAATCAAACATCTGATTTTAAAGCTAGAGATGGACTATAGTATCTAAATTGAATAAGCTTGGATTTGCTTGTTTTTTTGTTATTGAGCTAATGAAGATTGTTTGAGTGAGCCTGCTAGGCCTGATCGTTTGATTGGGGGCAAAATGCAGGACTGAGGTGGACCCTCTGATGGAAAATAAGGGAATTAAGGATTTAAAAATATGCAAATAATTATTTTATCACTGATTGACTAATGGAAGAAAGGTGTT
>NW_018188316.1:0-324 GCF_001263595.1 Phalaenopsis equestris
AGTAGCTAATATTCATGAAAATGATGTACTTACAATCCTAACGTCTCAATTTGTAGCTCTTGCATAGAAATTAGACCATTACGAGATGAGTCAAAATCAAGGACTTCCTATCATTGAGGAAAACTCATTTGAACAACTGTTTGATACTAACCCAGTTGAAACTATCTAAGTGATTAATAATTGTCAAAATAACCCATATTCCAATTATTGCAACCCAGGCTAGAAGAACCATCCCAATCTCAATTGGAATAACAATTGTAAAGGAGGAAACCAATCTAAGGGAAATAATCCATTTAATCAAAGAAGTAATTGGAATAATTAGTG
>NW_018188317.1:0-324 GCF_001263595.1 Phalaenopsis equestris
AATAATAATAATAATAATAATAATAATACAACAACAACGGGCTTTTATCCCACTAAGGCCCCGTTTGGGGCAACAGTTTTATTGTGGTGGGGCCAAAAAACACAATGCCTCGCAGTTGCTTTCGACAACGCGATGTTTTTATGAAAAATCTGAATGAAACACAGCCGAGAATTCGACCCTGCGGCCCACGTTCGATCGAAGTGTTGTTGTGGCTACCCCTCCTCTCCCACAATCATCTCTCTCGCATTTCTTGCCCTAGCTGCCCCTCCTCTCTTGCGATCCTCTCTCTTGCGTCTTGCCCTAGCGGTCCTCTCTCTCTCTCTC
>NW_018188318.1:0-324 GCF_001263595.1 Phalaenopsis equestris
CTCAGTGCAAGAAAATTTTAAATGAAAAAAGCTCTCAACTAAAGACGAAAATTAATATTACCTTTGAAATTCAAAAATGTTTTTTCATAGAAGATAAGAGTACCATAGTAGACCCTTGTTTAAGTAACATATCACACCATGGCAATCTCTCAAGCTTTCACCGCATGCTCAAAGAAACAATATGTCTCATCAAGGCTCTTTTTATGTGTGTGTGTTTGGGATAGAAATAGAGGAGCTTGTAGATCTTGGCATCTTAGCACTCCACACATTTTTTCAGTTAATGAAATTCGCTTTCACTTTGGATGAAGCGATGTGGCTATGATG
>NW_018188319.1:0-324 GCF_001263595.1 Phalaenopsis equestris
GGCGAGTAGAAGGGGACTAGAGCTAGCACCGTTAAGATGGGTATATATAAAAAATTTGGAGATTAGTATGGGGTAAATCAATGATACCAAGTCTTGAAGTTGCACCAAATGATTCGCTTTTAATCTGATGGATTACTCTGGATGCATCACTCCACATGAATTAAATGGAAATAGAGATTTATATTCTCGAGTCCAAATAGTTTGGTATAAGGTTAAATTTAATGTTGATGTTGATTTTGGTTAGCCGCACATCACTTAGTAGCGGCGCTTGTGCTGTTTGTGAGCATGTTCTATTTGTTTATTGGAAAATTTACAGAGCACACA
>NW_018188320.1:0-324 GCF_001263595.1 Phalaenopsis equestris
ACTGTATTTAAGTTAAATTTATGATTAAATTCTATAAAAAATATGACTATGAGTCTTTAATGATCTATAGAGGCCTAATTAGAAAAAAAGATTTTGTTCACTTTTTTTTTTTAATATTTGGTTTATTATTATTATTTTTTATTTATGTTTTAATTTGAATAAAAACATGAATGATAACAATAATTATTTTTTAAAAACACTCAATACAACTAAAAGTGTGATGCCAAACCGATCCATTGTACTTGTTTGTTCGAGCTTGTTTTTTGGTTAGCAGTATTTATTTATTTATTTTTTTAAGGAATGACTCGAGGTTATTATACGTGC
>NW_018188321.1:0-324 GCF_001263595.1 Phalaenopsis equestris
GTATCATTTGATATTAGAGCTAGCCCAACCCTAGTAGCATCCTAGGGTTTCTATCATCCGCCCCTACCCATTCCACCACACAAAATTTTTATCTTTCTTTCGTTTATTTTTTCTCTTATTTCTTTGTTCCTTCTTTTCTTTCCTTCAACGGATCCCAAACCGTCAAGCATACTGCTAAATAGAAATATGTCGGAGCCTACCTAATAAGAGATATGACGAGAGCTCCGTCACCTCCAACAATGAATTGCAAAGATTGAAGAAATGACACAGGGAAAAGTTACCTTTGACCGAGACATGGAGAGTCGAAGGGGAGAGAGAGAAGAG
>NW_018188322.1:0-324 GCF_001263595.1 Phalaenopsis equestris
CTTAACCTCAAGAAAGCCTGACATGACCCAGTAGCTACTATTAGTTAGCTCCAAGGCTTGTCCTACGCTCATCCCTTACTTCAAGCGGGAGATCAAAGGAAAGTGGTAACTTCCCACAGCTGCAGTGAAAGAGAGATTTGGCATTGGAAGAAACCCTTGGTAGTGAAAGAAACATGAAAGTTCTGAAAAAAGTAGTATGCTTTTTGAGGAAGCATTTTTCTCTTATTACCACACCAACTGCATGTGCAAAATCCGGTCTTGTCTGAGAGTGAACTTCAGAGGTATCAGCTAAAAGCGTAAAGCCACCTTAATCAGTTAAGCAAG
>NW_018188323.1:0-324 GCF_001263595.1 Phalaenopsis equestris
TTGCCCTAGTAAAATCATCAAACAATTACTATCTACAAATTGTTTTGTTGACAATCATGAGCCACCCACAAATTGTAGATACAAGGGTGATTTATAAGGTGATGTCAATTTGAGAGGTGGATAGCTTTCCACAAACCCTATGCGCCACTAGAAGCAAACAAACAAAATAGGAAACTACAGGAAGAAAAAACTTGAAACAAAACTTAGCCACTTATCCTTAACAAGCTGAAAATTTTGTTTGTGTTTAATCAATTTATTATTTAGCTACACACGTAATGAAAATGAACAAAAAAATCAAGTCAATAACAATCACTTGCAGTGAGA
>NW_018188324.1:0-324 GCF_001263595.1 Phalaenopsis equestris
ATTCTTAAATTGCCCCTCAATGCTTAAAGTCCCCCAAATCACCCCTAATTTCCATCAAATTCATTTTAAACTCCTCAAATCTTAGATCCAAATTAAATTTCATCATGTTCAAGGCTAACGTGAACCAAGTTCAAGACTAATTCAAACCAATTCCAAGATCAACATCAATTTTCTTTAACCCATCTTAAGAGCCCAAAATTAATTTCTTCATGATAAAATCCAAATAACCCATTTCATTAATTTGTAAAAGCCCAAATTCAAGAGCACAGGAAAAATGTTCTCCCTACACCATTCTTTTAATGAAACCATGCATCATGGCATCAT
>NW_018188325.1:0-324 GCF_001263595.1 Phalaenopsis equestris
GCGTCGTACAACTCTGCTTAGAACTAATGTGATTTCAAACGATAACATGTAACGAGGGCAGAATAGTTTTTAAATATGTTTTTTTAGTTACTTTTGCCATAGTAGAGTGTTTGTCAATTTCTTCAATATGTTTTGATACATAATAATATTTATGACACTGTAATTTATGGAGTATTTTTTTTAAGACTAGAGAATTATTAATCTTAAATTTGGCATGCTTTTGATATGCAGGTTATGTCTAAAATAATATGTGAGTATCCAATACTCACACTTCTAAAATCACCTATTTAGGGGCTTGTCAACATTAACTTGGCTCTAGTAATT
>NW_018188326.1:0-324 GCF_001263595.1 Phalaenopsis equestris
CAAACTTATTTGTTGATATTTTCTTATAATAGATTCAATAATATCATTCGATGAACTCTCACCATAGAAGAAAATTTATCAGTGATGGATTTTAGTTGTGATATCCTTTACTTTAGGTACAAGTTTCATTTTCTCCCTAGCTAGTTGGATTTTGGATAATTTAAATTTTAATGTTAATTTTTGTTATTGTGGTACCTGACTGTGTCAAGTAGTCGGTCACTCAAAGCCCTTAGTTTCACCAATCAAGCTTGACAATGAGTTTGTCGGAGTTACGGGTGTTCCTCTACACTAGGCCTTTTTTTTTTTTTTTTTTTTTTTTTTTTT
>NW_018188327.1:0-324 GCF_001263595.1 Phalaenopsis equestris
GTTGGTGGCGGGGTCACTGTAAGTCTTCTCAGGTCAAGAGTTTGATCCCATCGTGGCGCGGAGGCTCTGGAGTTTTAGGCACATGGAGCCTTATCATGGGGCCAAAAAGTGCATGGAAAATCGATACTTAGGCCTTTGCCTAATATCGATTTCCTTTAAATAATATATATATAGTAAAATTGGATTAAACATGTGATAGCTAAATTTGAAAATGTGGAGTTTTGTATTGTAGAATGGATGAAAGTGTGTGTTTCATTTGGTGAGTGTGAATATGAAAATTGGATGAAAGAGGATGCTTCATTTGTTGATAGCAATGCTTCGGGT
>NW_018188328.1:0-324 GCF_001263595.1 Phalaenopsis equestris
TTTTTTTCTCTTTCCTATTTTTTCCTCACATTCTTCGGAAATTATAAGTGGTGGGTTGTTGTCAACGGGTTAGCTTAAATAGAGGAGGCTTTTTGAAAAACGGGTCTCTTTTATTATTAGTATTTTGAGCTATGAAGCACTAAAGTCAATGGCAAAGAATGAAACTTGAATGTTCAGTTCGGCTCTGTCCTCTCTCTTTATTCTTTGTGCTGAATCTTGCATGAAAATAGTTACTTAAATTTACTGTTTAGGCATAGTATTTTTAAATAGGAAGATTTACATGCATATAGGGGTGTAAGCTCGTTTATATTTCGAGCTCAAAAA
>NW_018188329.1:0-324 GCF_001263595.1 Phalaenopsis equestris
AGAGAGAGAGAGAGAGAGAGAGAGAGAGAATTTTGGGTGAAAATTTTCAAATAAATTTTTAATCAAAATATTATCAAAATTATTGGATTAAGATTTATGAATGAATATAATATTTTGAAAATCTATACAAAATTATATTTTTTTTATTTGAAAATAAATTTAATAATTCCAAGATATATTCTGATATAAAATCCTAATAACATGCCACATAATGTTGAATTGACACATTTATAATCTAAAACACCCCTAAAATTCATTACCACTAATAAGTTTAACATTACACCCACATTCATAAAAATACAAATTGTTGAACTAGAATAACAA
>NW_018188330.1:0-324 GCF_001263595.1 Phalaenopsis equestris
CTCCTGCAAGAAACCATCCACCGTCACCATTCAAGACTTCGTCTTCTCCGGCCTCCGTTCCGCCGGAAATACCTCCAACTTGATCAAAGCCGCAGTGACCCCAGCCTTCGTCTCCAGCTTTCCCGGCCTCAATGGCCTCGGCATCTCCGCAGCCCGCCTTGACCTCGACCTTGGCGGCGTCGTCCCTCTCCACACCCACCCCTCCGCCAACGAGCTCCTCCTGGTCACACAGGGCTCTATCTTATCCGGTTTCATCTCCTCCTCCAATTCAGTCTATTATAAAACGCTGTCCCAGGGAGATATAATGGTGTTTCCTCAAGGCCT
>NW_018188331.1:0-324 GCF_001263595.1 Phalaenopsis equestris
ATCATAAAACCCTAGTTACCCATTAAGGTTCAGTTCTTACTGTTCGCACACAAGCTTAAATTCGCACAAGAGCCATCTCATTCTCCTTTACATCAAATCCATCTACTTACAGATAAGTTGATCGACCCGTCTTACAACCTCTCTATTGTTTCTCGCTGGTTCGTTCGATGGCTCAAATAAGAAGACGTGTGAAGGAGTAAACAATATGTTTATTATGAGGGGATGTGTCTCCTATAATGGCCTACATCTTTATTTATTTATTTTTATTGTTCTCCTTACTCTTTTATTTCAGTTATTACACCTATCAAATAATACTCATGGTGT
>NW_018188332.1:0-324 GCF_001263595.1 Phalaenopsis equestris
CTAGATATGACCTTTTATACATTGCATGAAATAACAAGTATTGACCCTTTTCTGTAGATTGAGTCTTCTTATATTCTTTTTCAATGCAATTTCAGAGTCTATAAGTATGTACTAAAAATAAAGTAAGAGCACAAGTCCCAAAGTTTAGAGCAAGCACCATATGATCAAGACTGGGAACTACTACTCAGGTTACATACCTTAATTCTAAATTATACATTTATAGTATAAATTTAGGATTTGGTTTGTATATGTGAAGCCTGACTGCTATTTTGATTTTCTTGGATATCTTGTCGACCTAACACCAGTTGACTTATTTTATTATTT
>NW_018188333.1:0-324 GCF_001263595.1 Phalaenopsis equestris
ATGATATTATTATAATAAATTATAAATTAGACATATTTAAATATTTTAATATATTTTTCAGAAAAAAAAAAGAAGTTAAAATATCTTACGTGGCTTCACCAATGTGATGATGTTCGAAAAGCTTGTCCTGCCCCACGATTCTTAGCCTCATCCTTCTCAATTTCTTCAAGTCCAAATGAGACAAATTAAATGAGAATTTCTCATTCCACCAAGCCTTGCCATCCTCAGCTAATGCAATTAAAAATATAAATTAATGAATGGTTCTCCTTACATTTTTTTCCTTAAAAAAAATGGCTTAAAAAATAATAATAATAATAATATATA
>NW_018188334.1:0-324 GCF_001263595.1 Phalaenopsis equestris
AAGAAATCTAAATATTTTCTTCCATTCTTCTTCATTTATTGGTCTTGTTAAAAAATCTGATTTGTTCTTGAAGGATGTTGTGTTCGACCTTGGCTTTCTATCAAGTAGGACATTTAATGGTGAAGTAAAAGAGTAATCATCAAAGCTCAAAATGGATTCAATCCAACTCATTTTAATACAATCTTTTTTCTTTCAATTTCAGTTCTGGAAATATTTGTTCTAAGATGGAAACAAGTTCTTGTTTTTTTACCAAGGAACAAGGGGCTGAAAGTAACTTTAACTGTTTTATTTTTGTTATCATCATTCACCGTTTCAATGATTAAT
>NW_018188335.1:0-324 GCF_001263595.1 Phalaenopsis equestris
TATAATGTTCACTATGATGAAAATCATCTCGACATTTCTTTTCTCATGTTTTCTATTTTTAGCTCATTCCTTCCCTATCCTAGTTTCTTAAAATCTTAGAATCCTTGACATGATTTAACAGAATAAGTAACTCGGAGATTAGGGTAATAAAATAGACAAATAGAGTGACGACTCCTTTTTAAAAATAACAAAACATCAAGAACTTCAAAAATACAGGAATTGACGGCGATAGAGATATGTTCTGGCGGCAAAAAACTTCTCAAGTAAGTGTCGACACTGTTTTGGTTGAGGAGTTGCCCGTTGTAAGTTATCGGTCATCGGAAT
>NW_018188336.1:0-324 GCF_001263595.1 Phalaenopsis equestris
AACCTCACTGTTTATTTTCTAGATTTTAGTTATTATTATTATAGTTAAAATTTGAGTGTTTTGTAGGTAATATAATAAGGTTCATTGGCTATGTTAGTTGAACATTCATATACTCTACAAACATAACATTAGGATTAACTAGTTGTTCATATGCATTTTATTCAATTATTCATGATCTAGGTCTTGAATTCAAGCTAAGTTGTCTAATTTTCTTAGAAAAAGATGTTACTTATGAAGTTAGAATGGATAAAATATCATGTTCATGAATACTAGTTACTCAATATTTTTTTAGAAAACCCTCGTAGGGAATTTTATTACTAAAAA
>NW_018188337.1:0-324 GCF_001263595.1 Phalaenopsis equestris
TTAATGCAAACTTTGGGTAGTAGTTAAATGTTTCCATCATACAACTCATAAATGTGCTCCATAATAACTCGCTTATTATCATATGAAAAAGAACATGAATCAAACACATATAGTCAGAATAACAATACTTCAATCCGGCCCAGCTTGAGGAATGCTATCGCTCTTCCTGGCTTCTTCATTCTCTCGATTACGAAGAGGAAGCCATGGCTTGCATGCAGCTGCGACGTCGTGAATTTGCTTGCCTCCCATTATTATGCATTTATACTGCTTTTCATTCGCTTCTTCTTAATTTATGTCTATATTATATGAGAAGATTTACATTTA
>NW_018188338.1:0-325 GCF_001263595.1 Phalaenopsis equestris
CTTAAAGTTACTGATGTCTTTACTAAATCTTTACCTCTAGTTAGCTTCACTGACTTGAATTACAAGTTGGGTTTTTATAGCATCTATAACCCAGCTAGAGAGAATGTGGAATACTAAGTTTCCTATTTCAGTTTTATTCTCATTTGTTCCCTTCTTATTATGGCATCTTTCTTTCTTTCTTGAGTTATATTTTCTTTGGTAAGTTGTGATTGTTGTAATTAATCTTGCCCTAGAAATTCTTTATTATATAAGGAGAATAGTTGTAAATTGAGAAATAAGAGAATATGTATTTCTCTTACTTTCTTCAATGACAATTAATCTTTTT
>NW_018188339.1:0-325 GCF_001263595.1 Phalaenopsis equestris
GAAATCATTAATCATTTATTGTTTTTCTAAACTCAATCTAACATCACTTTCAATATATTTTCACTCAGCTCTTATAAAAATTTTCTTTCATTTTGTTTCTTATTATGATCTTGACAATCTTCATAGTTGAAAATACGCTTTCAGTTGTTAATATCAAAATAAACAGAGTCAAAATCAATCTAATTAAACTATCCATAACAAAATGTATGACTGATTTTTTTGTGGTTGTCAGCATTTGACATAAATTAGAAGTTTTTTCAGATAATCTAACAAATTTTAGTCTGATGAGCTTAAATTTTAAAATGTTCTAATTGAATTTTTAAGT
>NW_018188340.1:0-325 GCF_001263595.1 Phalaenopsis equestris
ACATAAATCATCTCTATCTAAAATAATAGTTACACCTATTATATTATACACCAATACTATAAAAAAGTTTTTGACTTATGCACAAATATACAGTTCAGAGTAAAACCAAGAATACCAGATTAATTCACCAGGAATCACAGTACACTGCTCTCAAAGTTACTCTCATCCCAGCTCAAAAGGTGCTCACCTAAAGCATAGAAAAAATCCATCTAGTTAGACAATGACTCCACATATTCAATTGGTTAAATTTGTGAAGTATTCGCAAAAGCAATGGTCCATGTCTACTTCCTAAAATTCTGATAGCTAAATCCACATGTTTATAACA
>NW_018188341.1:0-325 GCF_001263595.1 Phalaenopsis equestris
TATTATCAATTGGAAGAAATGTCAATTCATGGTCACTGAAGGAATAGTTATGGGACATAAAATTTCTAACATATGTGTGGATCTGGATCTTACAAAAATTTAAGTGATAGAATGGTTTCCAGCCTCTACAAATGTGAGGGGAATTAGAAATTTTTTAGAACATGCAGGATTGTGCAAACATTATATTAAAGATTTTTCAAAAATCTTTAAACCTCTATGCAATCTTTTAAAAAAAGATGTTCACTTTGACTTTGATCATGAATTCCTGAATGCTTTTAAAATTTTAAAGGAAAAAATAGTCACTACACCTATTATGGTTTCACCT
>NW_018188342.1:0-325 GCF_001263595.1 Phalaenopsis equestris
TCTCACCTTCCATCTTTCTCTCCTTCACTCACTTTCTCATCTCGTCCTAAGTATAACCCTACTATAATTGAAAACTAATTCTCCACAAATCTCAATATGATGATCACTAATTCATTGTACATATCTTGATTAATTTCAAAATGAATGTAACATAATTACTCTTTACGATCCCCAAATCAATTTTTGTGGTACCTATTAATTTGCCTTTTGAGATCAATAAAAACCTCAAACGGCCTTTTTATAGTTCCCTATAGCTTTTCACAAATAATCCTAACACAAATTTTCTCCATAATAGGCCTTTTAGTAACATAACTCAATTAATTTT
>NW_018188343.1:0-325 GCF_001263595.1 Phalaenopsis equestris
TGTATATGAACAAAATTCTGAATAATTTTTTTTAAAAAATATATATATATTCAAAGATACTGTAAATGAATTATTTTTTATAAAATCTATATAAATTTAAAGGTTCTTTGTATGAACTATTTCTATAAAAACTTATATAAACCTCAATAAGCATTAAAAAAATTATCTTTGCTTGAATTTGAATGAGCTCTGAAAGATAAGAGAATAAAATAAGTTATTTGTGCTCTAGTTTCTTATATCTTCATAAAGTTATTCTTAACTTTAGAATAAAATTTTCAATCGATAAGAATAAAATTTAACAGCAACCCTTTCTAAAATTAAAAAA
>NW_018188344.1:0-325 GCF_001263595.1 Phalaenopsis equestris
TATATGCAATAAACTACAAAATTCATCTTTGAAACATTTAGCTTTAATAGTTGTAAGAATAAACTTCCAATTAATAGTATCATAAGCCTTTTGTGTGAGTCAGACTTAAGGATACCATTAGTGCATCAAAGTCTGAATCCAAGTCCTGTAATAATTTTTGGGCTATAAGGAACATCATTTAATTGATTTTAGCATAGTACACTTCCTTTTTTTCTCAACAAGATCACCCTGATGCTATCTCTCAAAGGTTTTAACCATATTTTCCGCATCTATAACTTTAGTAAGAATATCCAAAGCTATTACAATTTCGATCTTTTAATACAAG
>NW_018188345.1:0-325 GCF_001263595.1 Phalaenopsis equestris
AAAAACAGTACCTTCATGTAAACAAACAATGCAATCATTATAATTAGATTACTCAATGTTTTAATTTCAGCTACTTATATTTAACTTTATGTTGCGCTGGCATGTCTTTAATTGACATTAGTTCATATTTCTTAATGCACATGATGAGTTCAGTTGAAATAGATTCTAATGGTAGGCGCTTGCATCTGATCATAAATTTGGTTTTTATTTTCCATTGTTCAAAGTCTGGTGCTTGAATTCAAGCACCTAAAACAGAAGAGACAAAATAGCTTTAATTAAAACATACATGTTTTATGCGTATGCAGTGAATTTGGAAAATAAATTT
>NW_018188346.1:0-325 GCF_001263595.1 Phalaenopsis equestris
CAAATACTCCAAGGGGGTTGTAAGAGGTGGTCTGGATAAGGAGTTCTAATTGGTGGCTTGTTAATGACATATTTAGTGGTGTGAGCAGGGTTAATGTGGCCGAGTGGTTGCCATTAGTTGGACTTAGCTATGAAGGCCTTGTAGCTTCAAAATTTTTTAATTTCTTGGGCATACATAATTGAAGGAATCATGCGGATAGACCTTTATGGCCCAACATTAATTTGATAAGTTATTGAAGGCCATGACTGAATTTAGTTGCAGCTTTCTTACTAATGGTCATTCTTCAAATATTTTGACGTACTTTGTGACCATGAGTGCACGATGT
>NW_018188347.1:0-325 GCF_001263595.1 Phalaenopsis equestris
AATTCAATAAATTTAGTGATCAACGGTATGAATAATTTAAACAATATAGATATGGTGTGTATGAAATATTATGATATATGTATGAACCTTGTGATTAAATATTATTGCTTCTACTATTTGTCATCGTTATTTGTTTCATTAAGGTCTTATGGAGATATATTTTGAATAAAATTAAGCTATAAATTGCCAGAAAACCTAAATGAGACTTCATCCAAAGCATTTTATGAACATAGTGTTAGGATTTTCATAGTTATGATTAAAACCACAAGACAAAAATTATTACGTAATCTTCAGAGTGATGATTAGAAGTGGGGCACAACATCAC
>NW_018188348.1:0-325 GCF_001263595.1 Phalaenopsis equestris
TCATGGTCATGAAGGCTAATGGGAAATAGTATATGTGTGTCAACTTAATCAATATGAATGACGCATGACCTAAAGATTGCTACCCAAAGCCAAGAATAGATGACCTGATGGACGACACCATGGGATACTCAGTCATGAGTTTCCTAAATGCTTTCTCTGGCTACCACAAGATCAAAATGCACCTGAAGAATGTTAAGAAGATTGCATTCATCACGATTGAAGCCATATTTTGTTATGATGTCATGTTCTTTAGGCTTAAGAATGCTGGGACAACTTACTAACATCTTATGGATGTAATTTTTAAAAATCAAAAAGGAAAAAATAT
>NW_018188349.1:0-325 GCF_001263595.1 Phalaenopsis equestris
GACTAACAGGCCATACAGAAGGACCCATAAGCTCAAACGTTTTATCATGAACCTCTCCAATAAACAAAAAAAATAAAAAGAAATAGAAAATGAAAAAAATAGTTATAAACAGTGTAAAAAATCCAAACAAACAATTTCAAAAATGGAAGTAACATAAAATAATCATAAACTGTATAAAATAAGCAAGAATCGTCCGATCAACATCCAACAATGGCTTCTGTAATCTGCTCTCTTAATTCAATTGTTTCTCCGGTACCTTCGTCATCCTGGGTGCAACCTTCGTATGATTTTATTTTTGGTTGTGGCATAAATTATCCTATGTGAT
>NW_018188350.1:0-325 GCF_001263595.1 Phalaenopsis equestris
CTAACACCAAAACATTCATATTTACATGCATACCAGACAAATTTTTATCATAACATCAAAATACCACCATCACTACTTTTTTTAAAGTGAAATATGCTTTTTCATGGCATAGGTATATGACAGCAAGATTTCATAAATGTAAATATCAAAGTTTGGGTATTAGATATGTAAATACATAGGAATTTTGTGGTGTGTATGTAAATTTCCCTTTATATTATTCTTGTAAGTTTCAATTAAACCAGATTTGCAACCTCTTCAACTTTGAAATATGGAAATACATGAAATTATTTGAAGATTTACAAACAAACCACTCAATTCCTATGTA
>NW_018188351.1:0-325 GCF_001263595.1 Phalaenopsis equestris
AAATGCAAACTAAGAATCTAGGGAGGATGAACAGATGCAAAGCCTCACGTTCCTGTTTCTCACGCACGTCAGGTATGCCTTACAATGTATTAATTTTTTCACTACCAACATTGATGGAGCATGATGTCACACCATGGAGACTGTGTTGGATCCAACTGTGATTTAAAAAGTAACATTTGATATTATCATTCAAATTACAATAACATATTTTATACTAATTTCTGGTTCTTTATTTTGATTTATCAAATTACCATATCTATAATTACTATAACATATTTTATTGTAGGAATTTACTAAAGATCAAAAAGCCTCATACACTAAAATT
>NW_018188352.1:0-325 GCF_001263595.1 Phalaenopsis equestris
GAATTTGCTTCTTCCTCCCTCTTAGGATGTTCACCACAAGATATTTAATGGGAAGTTTAGCAATTTTAGAACCAATGAAAGTGGAAGCCCAACTTTCAACATTCTGATGAACTTTTTTTTACCAAAATATAGAGAGCATTTAGCCAAATTAAAGAGTAAACCTGAGGTTTTTTGAAAATCCATCAAAAGAGACATAATAACTTTTATTGCAGACTTTCTGACATTAGATAACAAAATAACATCTTCAGCATATGCAAGGTGGCTAACCACAATTTTAGATTTATGAGAGTTTGGATGTGAGGATGTTGTATATGCAAATTATTAA
>NW_018188353.1:0-325 GCF_001263595.1 Phalaenopsis equestris
ATATATAGAGCCTTTTTAAATCAGTTGGTTGAGCATCAAATTTGTCGTTATAAGTTCTCTCTGGTCTAGGGTTCGAATCTCCCCTTTACTTATGGGAATTGTGTTTGAGTGCTTAGGCTCCTTAGGAATGGTCAGGGCTCGTCTAATAGATTCCAGCCATTCCTTTTATATATATGTGTCGCGTACTCAGATCAGTTGGTCGGTCATCCGCGTGTCAGTTGTAAGTCTTCTTTGTTCTGGTGTTCGATTCTTCCCGGTGAAGAGTGTGATACTCGAATTATTACAATCACACCACCCAAATATTTTCATATCACCTCAAATATAC
>NW_018188354.1:0-325 GCF_001263595.1 Phalaenopsis equestris
GATTACTGTTTTCTTCGCCCTTAATTTCCTCAACAGGATATTATGTGCATGAAGGTATAAAATGAGTGTTAAGTTTAGAGCTTTAAACATGTTGCATGAAGTGATAACATATTAAGAAATTGTGTTGCAGTTAATATGTGGTATGGGGCTTCTTGACATGCTCTAGCAATAATTCTTCATAATAAATTAATGTAAACAATTATTTTGTAATGTGATGACACTAATTTAGTGGGATATTCAATAATTTGTGCTTCATTTTGAGCCATTAAAAACTTTTGTAGGATTTATGACTTAAGAAAGTCATGAGATGAAGTGAAAATATTTT
>NW_018188355.1:0-325 GCF_001263595.1 Phalaenopsis equestris
AAGAGTCAGAACTTCTCTTATCAGAAGCTCTATTGCTCGTGGAAAGTCTTGAACTCCTTTCGTCAGTAGCTATTTTGAAGCCCGTTGGTTGCCTTATCTTGTAGCAAGTCTCAGTCCCAAGTTCAAGTTTTGACTTTCATAGTGAACGTGACTCTCTCTATCGGCAGGCTTGGATGAGAAGCTCGAGCTTTCGATTTTCAGACTTTTTTCTAGTGCAAAGCAATTCGAAGGGTTGGCCATATACATATATGAGAGCCGGTCTCGCATCCCAGTCCCAGTAGCTGGGAAAGGGTTTCCAAGCAAGTCAGTCACTAGAGTATGGGGG
>NW_018188356.1:0-325 GCF_001263595.1 Phalaenopsis equestris
CTCTTTCATGCATGGAAATGGTATTATATCTATAAAATGGAAATTTTGTGTTAGATATGTAAATAAACGGAATTTATGTAATTCTATTTATACCTTTAAATCATTCTAATTGAAAGAAAAATAATTCAAATCATTCAAAATAAATGGAAAAAAAAATTAGATAAAAATATTATGACAAGACATTTTCTTAGAATGAATCCTAAAATAACATATATCTAATACATACAACAACAACAACGAGCCTCCCATTAAAGTAGGGTCCTCTACATGAATTTTTTTTCTCAATTGTTTCCTATTGAGTATCATATTTTCATTTAATTCTTAT
>NW_018188357.1:0-325 GCF_001263595.1 Phalaenopsis equestris
TAGTATGTCAAAATTATTGAAGAATGGACTTTCCAAGGTCTATTTTGACAAACAAGATGGAAACGACAAATTGTAAATCAAACCCAAATTATTTTAAATTGTTATAAAATTGATCAAATATTGGCTTATCAATTAATGGATTTCGCCGACATGTATAGAATATCAAAATTACTTTTGATAAATATCCATATAGTCCAAAATCTTGCACAAAATCAATCTGCAAACTTTTCTTGTACATGAGGCTAGTGTCACTTAAATTGAGGCACATGATAAACGAGAATGTATATCAATTTATACATTTAGCTCGTATTATTATTATTATTAT
>NW_018188358.1:0-325 GCF_001263595.1 Phalaenopsis equestris
AACAAAACTTTTTAAATTTGGAAAGTAAACTTTTTGAATTGCAATTTTATTTAAAATTAAAAACCAAAAAAAATAAAAATAAATAAAATTAAAAAAATTAAAATCTGATAATTATAAAAATTAAAAAATATAAAACCAAAAAAATTGAAGTCTTCACTATTTTTGTTTTGTTGTTTTATTTTCTTAAATTTGATCATTTGTATGTGTAGTTCGAGATATGAAGGTTTAGTGCCCTAAAACTTTGAATTAGAATGTATTATAAAAAAAATTCAAAAATAGTGAAGACTTCATAATTTTCAAGATATGGGGAACACTTCACAAAAAA
>NW_018188359.1:0-325 GCF_001263595.1 Phalaenopsis equestris
GGTTTGCAGGCCGAGCTCACAGGAGTCCTGCCTTGCAGCCATTTCGGAAGGATATCAGCCGTTCGCTCCTTTACCCACTGTTGGTACTGGATAGGAGAGAATGGAGCATTAGTTGCCTTCCCTTGGAGCCATTGGTCATCAGTGGGGTCTGTTGGAGGCCTATTCGTCGATCATATGCGGGAGTTTTCATTCCCTTGTTCATGGACTCAATCATGGCGTCCTTGCAGATGGAGGTTGCTGCTTTGAAGGATGGCTTGACGGAGGTGTTGCGCGAATTGAGAGCACTTTGAGAGTCGACCGATTTGTCCAAATTTCATTGCAAGGC
>NW_018188360.1:0-325 GCF_001263595.1 Phalaenopsis equestris
ATGCCCTTGGGAGTTTGTGCATTAAGAAATTTAGGAGTTGAAGTGTCGGTGCCGAATAGTTGATGGATGCCTCAGCCTGAAGAAAGGATTGGAGATTCCTAATACCTTGATAATGTTTTGTCGGCACTGTTGGACAAATAACAGTTCAAGTGAACCAAAGCGCACATCCATCCAGAGAACCATTCTCTCAAAAGATTTTCAAAGCTGAGCCCCTAGAGAGATTCAAATTTCCGGCTCTAATATCCTATAACGGTCAGACTGATCCTACATACCACATTGCCTTCTTTGAGTTGACCTTCTGCTTGCTAAGGATCACAGATGCCTT
>NW_018188361.1:0-325 GCF_001263595.1 Phalaenopsis equestris
CAACACCACTCATTTTATAGCATATTTATAGGTGGCGGGCTCCTAATCATTGCTTAAAGTCCCACAATCCATGTAGCTTTGGATCTGCATACACAAAAAGAAGGAGCAAGTATGGATCTGTATGATATGGACAATCCAATCGATTAAGAGAAAATTGAATGGATTACTCATTGTTTTCCTCCTCTAAATGAAAGAGTAGAAAACATTCATCCAAAATTGCATGATCTGCGAGGGGGGGAGCGGCTATCCTATAACTAGATTTACCCGACCCTAACCCTATAGTTAATTATAACAAAAAAAAAAAAAAAACAACCAACACCAAATG
>NW_018188362.1:0-325 GCF_001263595.1 Phalaenopsis equestris
AACACAAGCTTTGTTCGTTCGTGTTCGATTTGTTTGCACCCCTACTCCAACGTAGTATCGTAATTTGCTTATTCTCTACATTTAACCAGAAATTCATATTGACCCTCATGAGTTCAAAATATAATTTTACGCACATTTGTCGGTCACATTTGAATTTGATGGTATTCTGATGTCATGTCAATCTTGGAGATTATCTTTAGCCCTAAACAACTCGTCTAGTAGTTCATCGGTCACCGAGATAAAAAATTTATCAGGTACCATTTCCTTATTCACTGTCTTATAATCCACACAAACACCAACTCCCACCCTTCTTCTTCACTAGCAA
>NW_018188363.1:0-325 GCF_001263595.1 Phalaenopsis equestris
CTAACAACTAAACATTCATATTTACATGCATACCATTCGAATTGTTAACAACACAAAAAAAATATACTATCCTCACCATCTTTTTAAGAAATTTAGACAAACCGGCTCATGAGCTTCACGAAATATGTGTAGAAGATGAAACAGGTCAAGAAATGAGACCTTGAAAATGAAACAGGAACGAAAAAAAAAGATAAAAATACATCAGAGAAAATATTATTCAATATCTTATATAAACACATAACTCAATATGAGGAAGTATTCAAATATATAAAAATTAAATAAATTCGACTGTGGAGATAAACAGAGAATTCATATTATATTATTT
>NW_018188364.1:0-325 GCF_001263595.1 Phalaenopsis equestris
AGGTGCATTACAGCGAAGCCCATTCAAACTTAAAAATTCCTCGCGCTATTCCTAAATATGGGAGGAGCAGTAGTAGACGCGGCTGACCGTGATCTGCGATTAGATCACTGTTTGGAAGGCAGAGATTCGCGGGAGCGGTGTTTTTAAAAAGAGAGAAATAGAGAGAGAGAGAGAGAGAGCGAGAGTTCAAATGTCCAGATGAATTATAATATATATATATTACATATATTAAAACTAATTAAATATAATTAAAATCATATAATTTAAAAAATAATATTATAAAATATTAAAATAATATTTATTTGCTATTTGTTTGGTGCAACAT
>NW_018188365.1:0-325 GCF_001263595.1 Phalaenopsis equestris
GCTCCATTAGTTGTAGGTAATGATGGTTAAGAATGGTTGACATAGTAAGCAAGTAAGGCAAGCTCTTCATCAAATGTGGGAATCTAAATAAATGAAATATGTGTTGTCAACAATCAATATTTGAGCTACGTCGTTGATTTTTCAAGTCCCGAAAAAAAAAATAAACAAAGGGGCATTTACGAGTAGCCAAAATAAAGAAATAAATGATGCACCCATAAAAATTGCCAATAAAAATGTTCGATAACATTAAAATACCACAGGAGGTATCAATAAAGATCAAAATTATATATATCAACTATGAATTTTGAAACAAAAAACATGAGCA
>NW_018188366.1:0-325 GCF_001263595.1 Phalaenopsis equestris
GGTGGAAAGGATATAGATTGATGGAATGGAGAAAGGATCTACTGTAATAATTTGTGAAGGATGCCATTTTCAAAAGTTTTGAGAACTTACATTAGTTTGAAGATGTTTGGTTCAAAGGGAAATTTATAAAACTAACTAGTTTGTTAAGATGGCTTACTTGTTTGGGCTTAAATGGCTAATAGATTGGAACATCATGGTTTGATTGTCCATAACTATTATAAGCTATGCAATACAGCCATGCAATAGCATGCTCAAATCATTTTTGGGTGGGGCCCTTTCTTAATATGATTAATTCAAAATTTGCTACTCGTTAAAAGATTCACCG
>NW_018188367.1:0-325 GCF_001263595.1 Phalaenopsis equestris
ATGTAAATTATCATAATACTCTTGAGTGGATTAATCTCTCAAAATAGGCCTGATTATCGAGTTATTTTATAGTTTATAAATATCAAAATAATTCATAAATTTCTTAAATTAGGACAAAAATATAAGTTATAAACCCATAGTTTATAAATATCAAAATAATTCATTACTTTCTTAAATTATGACTGAAATATAAATTATAATAACTTAATTTTAAAATAATAAAAAATAATTTTACACTAATTTGCGGATTAAACCAACCTCAGCTAATTATTTTGTCACTTCATTCATTCTGAGGGTCATGTCTTATATACTCTTATTAACCTTC
>NW_018188368.1:0-325 GCF_001263595.1 Phalaenopsis equestris
TATTTCAACCAATCTATCATACTCACTATAGCTTTCATTTTTGAAAGGCCATAACAAATAAATGCTACAATAGCTCCTTTTATTAGGCCCCTATGGCTAGTCTTAGTGGAATTAGATGTTACAACATTATTTCATATAGAGGTGTAGATTGGATCCCGCTCGTCCAAATAATGGCATTACATGAAATTTAAAAATATTCCTTCATATTATTCTTTATAATTTTGAGCCCCAAATTTTTGGAAGCTTTAAGGCACACCCTAAATTAAGGCTTCCAAAATTTTCATCACAAACTCTCCATATGATGCTCGAATTGATTCTCCTAGTT
>NW_018188369.1:0-325 GCF_001263595.1 Phalaenopsis equestris
GTGATTGATTCAAATTGCCGCAAACTCTCAACATTTCCTGCCCTGCTTAATATCTAGCATGGTTGACCCAAAATTTTCCCAAGGATGAGGGGTTTGGCCTCCCCTCCTTGACTTGTGGATTGGGTTGGGAACAAATACTTATAATTATTATAAGTTTGTTTCAACTTTATTTGTAAAAGGGAAGACCGTATAGGCCTAACCCTAGTGTATCGATGTATTGCTTTCCAACTCTAATGTGATTGATTCAAATTGCTAAGATCAAATAAAGAGTGTTCTAGTAGTGTCCTCCTAAGTCTTCACCCTTGTGATGGTTTGGAGTATGGAT
>NW_018188370.1:0-325 GCF_001263595.1 Phalaenopsis equestris
ATTAGACTTGAGCAAATATAATTTTAAATCAACTAAAACCTAACTTAATTTAAGCTTGAACAAATTTAAAATCTAAAATTAGTTTAACCTAAAACATAACAAAATCCAACCAAACCTAAGGAGAGCTAAGACTAAGAACAACAATATTAAACTCAACCTATGATTAACCAAAATTACTCTAACTAAATCTAATGATAGGAAACCCAAATTTATTATAAATTAAATTTAAACCAAAATAAATCTAATCTAATGTTAGTTAAGTGAAGTCCTAAACTAAACATAAATAAATTCTAACTTTAATTCTAAATCTAATCTAACCTAATTT
>NW_018188371.1:0-325 GCF_001263595.1 Phalaenopsis equestris
TCGTGCTCAACGACGAAGAGTTTCGCGCCATCAGCTTCGTCTTTGCAGTTTCTGACTAAGCCTTTCACACACGCCGTCTTCCTTCCTCTTCCTGATGCAGTCTCTCATCACATTGATACGAGGCAATTTGCATCGTTTTCATACTCTGTTCGTGCTTTTTTTGCATGCACTCCTTGCATGTCGAGATGGTCTCAGGGCTCCGTTCTTATGTCGTCGTCCTTGTCGGGCCCCTATTTCGTGTATGTTCCCGCAGCGATACCACAATACTTTTGAGTTGGGCATTGACACCGGATTTCTCAAAAAAGCATCCCGTAAAAATGGTAAG
>NW_018188372.1:0-325 GCF_001263595.1 Phalaenopsis equestris
TATATATATATATACATATATATATGATAAATGACAGAGAGTTGGCAATATTTTTAAGCGAGATGAAATGCCTCAAAATTTTACCTTGGAGATTAAGATTTTTAATGTTTAGCATTTAAATTTTATGTGTCCCTTTGTACCATCTTTAATAAATTTATATATTCTGATATTTGTGGATTATGTTTCAAAATGAATTGAAGCAATAACTCTTCCAAATAGTGATGCTCAAAATATAGCTAAATTCTTAAAGAATAATATCTTTAGTAAATTTGGTTTGTCTGGATTGATCATTAGTGATGGGGGAAGCTGCTTTAGGAATAAAAAA
>NW_018188373.1:0-325 GCF_001263595.1 Phalaenopsis equestris
ATATATATATATATATGGTTAAAATTTCAGAAAATAATATTTTAATATTGAAAAGTGAGACCGCATGGACCTCAGATATTTGACAGTTTAGATGGTTGAGCGCGATATCACAAGTAATATACTATCCCGAAGGATATACATACAACTTGTTGGTAGGCTTAACCACCTAAACTAAAAGATTTGTGACTTCCGTTCGGTCTACGAAACCTTTTTTATAAGCCTACAAATTTCCCTATTTAGTACGAGAGATTAAATAGGGTTTATATTAAGCTGAGTTCTTAAGTCATTTTTAGAGTCAAGCCCCTATAGTTAATTACATCTTAAA
>NW_018188374.1:0-325 GCF_001263595.1 Phalaenopsis equestris
TTAATATTAAAATAGGGTTACAACATGACTTGAATAAAAACAACACATACACAAAATGACATAAACAAACACTCTTAAAAGTATTCTAATGGGTGGTGGAGATCGGCAAGGTGGATTAGGATAGCTGACGGGGGTGGTGAGTGCACTACCTCCCGAGGTATCTAAGCGTCTTCCCTTTATTGCGAGCAAATGTTCATATCGATTTATTATTCTGAGGCAGTGCACCACACTTATACTGGTAAATCTTCCCAAAGTATTTTATGATCAGTTCAATTGAATGTATAGTGAGAGTAATCAGACCCTTCTCGCACGACGGTGGTGTCGT
>NW_018188375.1:0-325 GCF_001263595.1 Phalaenopsis equestris
GAGGAGAGCCGGTCCAAGTTGGACTGATTTGGACCAGCTAGTCCCTGCCAGCCCAGCCGGCGGCGAGCCCGGGCCAGCCGAGCAAAAACAGAGGGGTGAGATACTTAGGAGAGGTTGAGCACGATTTCAACACCTGAATGGTGTCCACACAGACACTAATCACATACAAAAGGAGAGGAATCAAGGGGCTTTGGGGAGAAAGTTTAAAAGAGATCTTAGAGAGTATTTATGAGGGTGAATTGTGTAGATTTGTTTTTATGTTTTGTTTGGCTGCAATATTTCCTTTATCTTGGTGTTCCTAGAGTCTTCTAGGATTAGTAGAGAG
>NW_018188376.1:0-325 GCF_001263595.1 Phalaenopsis equestris
GAAATCAAGCCACCACACTAAACGTTGACACAAAACTATACACACAAACAAAATTCAAAATTCTAATGTAAAGAAAATTAGATCAAATCCACACATTTACATTAAGTACATAAGTTTTATAAAGTAGTAGAGAGAGTCCAAATTCTTCAATTATGCTGTCTCATCTTTAGTGCTTTATCCTCTTCTGATATCTCCCATCGACTGTTAATGAATGTAGAAGTTGTAGAAGGGTCAATACGGGAATTGATCAGTAGAATTTTCTTCTACCCATCCTTTTTCGTTAAGCATTCGCACTAATCCTGCTTTAAATGTTCCAGTATGATCA
>NW_018188377.1:0-325 GCF_001263595.1 Phalaenopsis equestris
CAGCTGAAACAAACATACCCTAAATCTAAAACAAAAAAAGTCCACTTTTGTAGACAATTCTTCATGTGGTCGAATAGAATCCACTATATAAAAATATCAACAAAAGAGTTTGAGAAATCAACATAAGTAAATAACTACTATTTATTAAAATATGAATGACAATGAATTGGGTCATGTAATATGAACAATAAAAAATGACAAACATACAAAAAATCGTATCAAATGCTTAGATAATGAAAATGAATAAATTAAATTTGACATTTTTTTATAAACATCTGTATGCCACAATGTTAGGTATATATATATATATATATATATATATATA
>NW_018188378.1:0-325 GCF_001263595.1 Phalaenopsis equestris
CCCTTAACTTCACAATAAGTTAATGTGTTCGCCTTTTATGGAAGTTCGTTTTAAAGCAAAAATGAGTGCAGTGCTTTCCTTTTATAGAAGTTTCAAAAATGTGAATATTTGATTGAGTGAATTCCAAATGCATTATAATATTACAATTATTTGAAATTCATTGGATTTGAGTAAATTCCAAAATAAGCGACATTGTGTAAAGTGCTGCACGCCACTAGCACCAATGTCTGCATCCCATCGCCCATTGCTCACATATCGGTCGTTGGACGGCTCCACTCACCAATCATTGCCCTCGACTGCCACAATTTGATGTTCGCCGCCAGTT
>NW_018188379.1:0-325 GCF_001263595.1 Phalaenopsis equestris
ACAGAGTATATTTGGAGAATAATGGAATTGAAATGTTTAAGTAGATGGCGGAATTAAGATTTAAGATCGAGTCATCTCAGTTAAAGCCGATGGAGCTAAAAAATGAATCAGTAAGCTCACTGTACTCTTAGGTTTATATTTAATGAGGCTGAGTAAGCTCAATATTACAGCTGTGAAAGTATTTTTGTCCCATCTACTCTGTCACATATTAAAATAGGGAAATGCTGTTGGTCATAATTATGGGCAAATTTATATACATACCATCCAATTCATATGGATTTACACATCTAACATCAAAAACATCAATTTATACACACACACACAA
>NW_018188380.1:0-325 GCF_001263595.1 Phalaenopsis equestris
AAAGTAGATTAAGAAGATTTACATAAATACCACTTAATCCAAAACTATTTATATCTATAGGGGTGCAAACGAGCCCAACATGAGCGAGCCCTGACTCAGCTTGTGTTCAGCTCATTTATATTTTGAGCTCAAAAAGCGTGTTTTTGTTCGGCTTGTTTGATTAACGAGACGAACACGAGCTGTTCATGAACAAAGAGCCGTTTTGACAATCCTAATCATGTATCCATAAGATGTTAAGGGTTGGGACAAGATTGAAAATTTATTATTTTTATTAAAACATCATTTGAATCTTAATAATTTTTATTCTATTTTCTTAATTAATTCT
>NW_018188381.1:0-325 GCF_001263595.1 Phalaenopsis equestris
AAAAAAAAATTGAATGGGAAGAGGTGTCGGTCTCATGTTTTCGTAATTATAATTAACTATTATCTACTATCTCTCTTCGGTATGGATCACCAAATAAGAAGATGGAATTAAATTTTTTTTTTTCTCGCAATTGGATAATACGATAGTTTTAAAATATTTTATTTAATTGTCTTGACTTAGTATTGAAATTTAACTTTAAACATTTAATAATCTTATATCAAGAACTTATATTTTCAAAAAATGAAATTTAAATATTATAAATTTTTCATAGCATAATAAAATCATATTTAATCACAAGTTTTACATGTTCACATAAAATAAAAAT
>NW_018188382.1:0-325 GCF_001263595.1 Phalaenopsis equestris
TGCGCATAACTGCCGGCAGTTACTTCGAATGCCGGCAAGTTACGGTAACCGTCAGCCGCCCCACCATCACGATTCACGAAAATCGCAAATACCACCATTAACGCCGTTATATCCCTTTAAGCGCAGGCTTACTAATTACACGTCATGATTCCTCAACTAATTTACACTCCATGCCACCAAACTCCCTCCGCTTCAAAGCCAAGCAAGACCCCTTCTCCCACTCACTCTGGGCTTTATAACTCTCTCTAAACCCTAGAAAAGAGGGGGAAGAGATGGCCGGAGAAGAAGCGGAGCGCGGCGGCGCCGGCGCCGGCGAGAGTGGGAG
>NW_018188383.1:0-325 GCF_001263595.1 Phalaenopsis equestris
TATATTCTTTCTAGGTCTTTGACTTTATTTTGTATGGTGTCTATGGAGAGGATTATCTTCTTTGTGGGAGAATTGTAGGCGTCATCTTCTAGAATGCATACTTCATGTATCAAAAATGGTTGTAAATCTTCTCTTATACAACAATTTTAGCCTTCTTCATAGTACTTTATGCATTGATGTAGAAATGAAGGAACTATTATGTACTCATGAATCCATGGCCCACCCAGTAGGGCATTGATTTAAGTTTTAGAGTTAATGATATGGAATTTTACCGTTATCACTAGATCACTGATTCTCATTGTTAGCATGATTGATCCAAGAGCTT
>NW_018188384.1:0-325 GCF_001263595.1 Phalaenopsis equestris
ATGTCTTCTTCAAGGTCTCCATGAAGAAAAGCTGTATTCACATCTAATTTCTCCAGGAATAGGTCTTCGGTAGCAACCATAGCAGTACCATCCTAATGGTTGTGAGCTTCACCACAAGAGAAAAGATCTCAGAGTAATCAATGCCCTGCTTTTGTTGAAAGCCTTTTGCAACAAGTATGGTCTTGTACCTTTTACTACCATCAAGCTCAGTCTTTATTCGGTACACCCACTTTTTGTGCAATGCATTTTTCCCCCGTGGAAGTTCTGACAATTCCCATCTGATTTTCTAACAGGGAATCCATCTCCTCCTTCATGGTCAGCTCCC
>NW_018188385.1:0-325 GCF_001263595.1 Phalaenopsis equestris
TCGATCTCCTCCGCTCCTCTGCTCCCTTGGTTCGCCCTTCCAGAATTGGCGGTATACCCGATATCCCTCTCCTTCCTTCAAGCGAGCCTAGCATTTCGATTTGACTTTCTAATTCCTTTCCCCTGGGATCCTTAAAGTTCATTTGTTTCCCCTGCAATCATTGCCGTAGAAGTAAAATTTGGGTGAGTTTAGTGAATGTATAAGAATCGTGCGGCACACATGTAAATTTCTCTTTAGGGGAGAATGGTTTTGAGCTAACAAAACTAGGTCGTGTAATTCCTCTTGTTGACCTTCTTTGTGAAATTCATTTTTCTTCAAGTAAAAT
>NW_018188386.1:0-325 GCF_001263595.1 Phalaenopsis equestris
ACAAGGAGAAAGCTGAGGAACATGGTGAGGTGTATCAACTCCCACCAGATGAAGAAAAAACACTCGTGATTCGACGAATCCTGCAGACTGAGGACACAAGGGATCCACAGTGACTTCACCACAACATATTCTACACCCACTGCACAGTGAACGAAAGTATGCTGCTAATCATCGACAGAGAAAGCAACAAGAATGTGGCATCGACATAGATGGTAGAGATTGAAACTTGCGACTCAGAGACATTCTCAACCATATTCACTAACGTGGCTGAAGGAGAACCGAGTCAACATCAACTAAAGATGCTTGGTAGTTTTCGATCGGAGGC
>NW_018188387.1:0-325 GCF_001263595.1 Phalaenopsis equestris
TGAGCTTAAATATTTCTTTAATTAGCTCTTCCCATGGTGGTGAGAACTCATAGATAAATCAGGATAAAAAAAATTAGGGCTTTCAAGGAACTAGAAGCTACATCGAACCTTATTTGCATTATATCAAACTATTTTCGAACTTAGTTTAATTTTAATCAAAATTTGTTTAACTATTGTTAAACATTGTTTAAATTATCTTCAATTCTTGATTAAATTTTCTTTAAACATTGTTCCAATTTTATTCCAGAGTACGAAAATGATTTGAACTAGTTTGAAAAAGATTTGATAAAAGTTCAACCATCCTTTAAATATATTTTAAAAAAAA
>NW_018188388.1:0-325 GCF_001263595.1 Phalaenopsis equestris
AAATTATACTTGAGCTAATATATGAATTTAAACTTTGAAATAATCAGCCTAAAATATATAAGAATTATGTAAATATTTAACTTTTATGACAATTTTTCCAAGATTTCACTATCATGTAATTTATTAAATATAGATTTACAAAATTTATCAAATCCTAAATCCTGCCTATAACCAAATAACTTAGGGCTTTTTTGGGACAGCTTAAGTGCGGGGGCGTTTTTCAAAACGCCGTGGTACCGTTTGGTTCCCGCGTTTTGCTCGTTTATCCGAAAACGTGGTTCATTTTTACTCTAAATGCAGGTCGCAGATCGAACCCTGCGGCCGC
>NW_018188389.1:0-325 GCF_001263595.1 Phalaenopsis equestris
GAGCTTTCAATTCTCTAAAAAAAGGCACAAATTCCATGTGGGTTTTCTCATCTCCAAGGTTCCTAACCAAGCCTGCTTCCTCTATCTCTCACTTTTAGGCTGGACCACTTTCCCACGTAATTTTCTCTCTCTAAATCTTCTTAAAATTTTGCATGAAATCATCTCTAACAAGTTGATAAAGCCCTATATATTAAACTTTATTAATTATCCTGTTGTTTCTAGAAGCCTTCTTGATCTACATTGTTGGATTAAGGGGTTACATAGCACATTCGTGTTAGTGTTGGTCTTTTTGATTCCATATCAACTAGTATTAGAGCATAGTTCA
>NW_018188390.1:0-325 GCF_001263595.1 Phalaenopsis equestris
ATAACTGGGAGTGGAACTCAGGCTACACAGTTAGATTTGGACTGTACTATGTAGACTACAACAATAATCTTACAAGAATACCAAAAGCCTCGGTGCAGTGGTTTAGAAATGGTTTACAAAGAAATAATATTTCTAGCTTATAAGTTACAGGTCAAACAAATTAATTACAGCTTGTAATACTAAAGAAATTTTTTATTTATTTTATAAAATTTACCACCATCTTATGCCCATACCAGAAGAAGATTGTAATCTTAATAACCTATGAAGCTAATAAAAATTCAAAAAAATGACAAGAGCAAGGCACAAAATATTGCTCTGAAAATTT
>NW_018188391.1:0-325 GCF_001263595.1 Phalaenopsis equestris
GAAAGACTCGAGTCGAATGGAAAGTGAACCACGACTTACTCAAACAAAAAGCCGACCGACCACGTTTGAACGACAAAACCCGCGTTTGGACCGAACAACCACTTCACAAACAACTGCTCTAATCAACTGTGTTGAAAGACACCGAGCCAGATCACTATGCAACCGAACACTCCAACCGACCAACACGCACTTCAAAGGGCAGACGTCACTTGGCTGGTCGCCTTGGTCGCCTTAGTCGCTGTCTTCAAGTCTGTCGACCAGCCAATTACCACCAAAGTTGAAATTCAAACTGTAATGCAAATATAACATAAAATCTATACAATCA
>NW_018188392.1:0-325 GCF_001263595.1 Phalaenopsis equestris
AAAATTTTAAAGGGATTTTTACACATGAATGCCTCCAAATAATAATTATTATATATAAAAGTTTAAGAAAATTAAATTTATAGGTGAAGGATTTCTCTTATGTGTCACCTCCATCGAGAAGGTATGTCAAAATAACTCGTTATTCGTGAACATCTCGTGTTCGACTCTTTAAGAAATTTTTTTTTAGCTAAATTAAAGAGTCAAACACCAATATTTTTTTTTTATGTTTATTAGATGAACTAGCCGAACACGAACAATGATTCGTTCATTCGTGTTTGGCTCGTTTTTGGTCGAAATAATTATATATATATATATATATATATAT
>NW_018188393.1:0-325 GCF_001263595.1 Phalaenopsis equestris
GTTCTAATAAATTAAGATCATTTTTTATACAATATTTTCATTTAGTTCTAATAAATTCACATATTTCATTATCATCAAAAATTTCGTCCGCCGCCATATATTGGAGGAAAGTCGCATGTATCTTTTAACTCTATCAAAATACAACATTAAATATGATTTTTGACCGCTCACATTGTTTCATAAACTTGCACTAGATAAGAAACGTGTTATTGAAAGTAATAGATATGATGGTTGTACATAAGGAAGCTTGTATATTAAGAAGCTTGATATAGGGAATCTAATAAATAGGTAAACTAACTAGAAGAGATCTAATTTCAGGATATTT
>NW_018188394.1:0-325 GCF_001263595.1 Phalaenopsis equestris
ATATATGCAAATTATCATTTATTTGGAATATAGCAAATACTTCTACATTCTTTTATGAGTAACACAACACAAACATAAAGCAAATATCTCTCTTTTTCTAGGGTTTAGTTTCATTTTAACATGTTGCTAGAAGATAGTTCTTGCATCCTATTTAAGCCTTTAGCTTTGGTTTATAGCATAATTTTCAGGAGTTGATCTTAAGATAAAAGAGAATAAAAGAATTATATAAACTTCTTCTTGTACAGTGTAAAATTGTTGTATGTATTTAATTGCAACTTTCTATCATGGACTACTGAAAAAGGAATCATGAACAGTAGTCTAGAAA
>NW_018188395.1:0-325 GCF_001263595.1 Phalaenopsis equestris
GTTTTCAAAACGCCGACATTAGTGTTTGTTTTCTCTGTCTTCGCTGCGTTGTGAGATAAGCTAGATTCCTTTTGTATTACATGGCACCCACGGGTTTGACTCAGCGTCCCGCGCTCGGAGAAAATTATTTATGACTCTGTCCTCCCCGCGGTCACACGTCCGTTGATTCCCGGTATTATTTGAAGTGTTATTCACGGTATAATTCGCGTGGTCGCACGTCAGTTGATTCCTAGTGTTCTTCGCGGTAGTTTTCAAGTATTACTGCAGTGTTATTCGCTATATTATTCGTGTCTTTTGTCAGTCGTTGATTAACGGTGTTATTTAT
>NW_018188396.1:0-325 GCF_001263595.1 Phalaenopsis equestris
TATATATATATATATATATATGAAGGAATGACCAACGACTATTATACGAGTCTCCAATCACCCATAATATGTCTAATAATTCGAGTATCATCTCTATAAGATCAACTATGTCAAAGGGGATTCGAAACCTCGATCTGAGGAGTCTTATACCTTGGATACCAACTAAGAGGCCGGGGTACGTGACACAGAATTGTGTCCGTGTACATTTCCTTTGATGAAAGTAAAAAATAATTTATATGGCTAGACACGTTTGTTCCTAATATTTAGAAAGCAATTAATAGTTATGAAAATATTATAGACGTTACTAACTTTAAAACATTTCAGC
>NW_018188397.1:0-325 GCF_001263595.1 Phalaenopsis equestris
GAAAAAGTTATAAAGGAGATTTTAGAAACTCATAATCTGATGGAAAAGGTCAGACAAATATGGTCAACGGTCATGACACCAAAGCAAGAGTTAGTCAGTGCCTCTTCAGAGAGATCCCCAGACAGCTTGCATAAAGACAATCCACCGTTGAGACAGACACAGTGCAGGAATGTCAAACATCATAAACACAGAGCCTTGGATTGACTTAAAAGAAGACAAGCTAAGGAGGTAGCTACAAAACAAGTTCTAGTTACTCGAGAGGGAGATATGGTTGTTCAGCCAGTGGAGGAGGTCCTTCCCCAACCTCCGAAGAGACAGAATGAGC
>NW_018188398.1:0-325 GCF_001263595.1 Phalaenopsis equestris
TTTTTTTTTTTCTGTTTTTTACAGATCTAACACCCGTACTTTCATATTTACATGCATGTCTATCAAATCTTTGACATTACTAACTTTTTACCTTTTCATGCATAAGTTTTGATGCCATGGTGTTATAAATGTAAATGACAGACTTTAGTTGCTAGATATGTAAATAACTAAGAGTTGTATGGTATGGCAGTAAATTTCCCTTTTTTATAGGTTCCACTCAACTCTTATGTATTTACATAACTAACACACCCAGACGTCAAGTTTTACATACATAATACCTTACATATGCATAAAAAGTGTCTTCCCAATCAATATATAGCGTCGT
>NW_018188399.1:0-325 GCF_001263595.1 Phalaenopsis equestris
AAAAAAAAACTTCTTCCTCTTCATTTCTTCTCTCCTTCCTTATCTTCATTCTCTATCTAGGGTCATCTCTTCTAACACAACACTTTCCTAGGCGGCATATATCCACCAACAAATTTGGATCCAACATTCTCGATAATGCAGTGATCGTGGATATAAATGGAGCAAAATCTAGTTTATGAGAACACTTTATAAACATGATTTCATAAGAACGTTTTTCATGCACCAGATGAAAGAGTTGAAGGGGCATGTGAGTTTGGTAATCAAAGAGGCTTTCAAGCTAGTCCCAAGGAAGCCACTAACTCCTAATTATCATCTAACACTCTAG
>NW_018188400.1:0-325 GCF_001263595.1 Phalaenopsis equestris
GAATGATAAACCTTCTCCATGGTCACTACAATGATATTTTATTTTCAACCAATAATAAAGGCTTATTATATGAGATAAAATAATTTTATCTAAAAATTTTGTCATAAAGTATATGAATGATGCCACTTACATCATTGATGTGAAGATACAGATAGAATGATTTAAATATATTTTAGGTTTGTCTCAAGATACTTATATCAATTATGATTTAAAAAGTTAAATGATGAAATATTTTTTTGGTCAAGTAAGATCCAATTATTTAAGTGCAAAAAAATTAGTTTAAGATAGTACCCAAAAAGTAACATTAATAAAGGAAGAAATTAGA
>NW_018188401.1:0-325 GCF_001263595.1 Phalaenopsis equestris
ATTAGGATTCTAAAAATGACTCTTTATCCATATTCAAATCGTTAATAAACACACATATACTATAATATCAAAATCGCATAAATAAAATTTAATTTTACATTAAGTTTTAAAACCGCATGTGGGATGCATTAAAATCCACCACCCCCCATTAGCCAAGAGTCGGGGCAAAGCACATGCCTTGGTCAAATGGGCAGGGATCTTAAATTGAGCAGCGATTTTGGAGCAGAACTCTTACTCTCCCCTGGGCCGAACTGTATAAGAGAAATTTACCATCAACAAAATAAGGGTTCTGCGGCATGTACGACAGAGACCTATTTTTAGCTTT
>NW_018188402.1:0-325 GCF_001263595.1 Phalaenopsis equestris
GAGGAACACGAGGAGGAAAACATCCACAATCACAAACCCCCTCTCAGGGCTCTGATGGGGGGTAGATTTGAGATTTCTGATGAAGGAAGTTGGGCTGAAACATGGAGATGAGATTATGCAAGAGTTATAGAGGAGCACGAAGAAGAAAGGAGGGAAGCTAGGAGGGGAGAGGGCTATGATCGATGGTGAGAGTTTTACCCTAGATATATGGGGGAAACAACGGAGGTATGAAAAGCTGGAGTGGAGATGATAGGGTTAGAAAGTTAAAGATGTCTATTTTTAAGGGAGAAGATGCACATGGATGGGTGTATCGGATGGAGCGATA
>NW_018188403.1:0-325 GCF_001263595.1 Phalaenopsis equestris
GACTAGACCTCAACAAAAAGTGAGGTCAACATCAGGTCTCTCGCCGCAACATGTCAGTCGATTCTTTGATCATATAGTTAGTTGTGCGATGGTAGGATGTCTTGATTGTCTAGCCATCGCCTAGATAGTCTGAATGCTTTAAGATTCACACCGACAAATGCGGTGTATATAGGGACCAATGATGTGATAATATCTTACAAGAAAAAAAAATTTAACTGTTCAACAATTTAATAGGAAAATCTTAAGATCGAACTAATAGTTAAATCGTATAACATAATAAATATTAAAATTAATTGAATTTAATTTTAATAATATAATAATGATA
>NW_018188404.1:0-325 GCF_001263595.1 Phalaenopsis equestris
GATTCAAAAGGAGATCTTCTTATAACAAAATCTTCATCATCATCAAAAGTATCATCACTTGTAGTTTAGAGACAAATCGAGCAAGGTCTTCAATCTCTGAGTGCAGGAGCACTCGAGCAAAGTGATATCTCTCTAATAAAGGCTTCCTTGGAGAAGAACACTACCACCAAAGAATTGTTGTTGGTATTGGTGACCCCGTCACTTCAGTAAGTCTTAAATTTTCCTCATTTCAGAGTCCCATATATGGCCAAAAATAAATAAATAAATTTATATAAATGCCATAATTCTTCTGCTTTCACATATCTAACACCTAAAGTTTGATATT
>NW_018188405.1:0-325 GCF_001263595.1 Phalaenopsis equestris
TTAAATTATATTGTTGTTATTTCAGAATTATGGATAATCAGGAGTAACAGGTAGAAGAATGATAATATAGAATTTAATGTATCCCAGAGTGTCACTGTCAATGCTAGTGAATTCTCTGATATTATGAATGTTATGGTTAACTGCTCATGAATTCTCAATCTTAAACTGGTAACAATGGAGGAGCACCAAAAGATTGATGCTCATTCAAAATATGAGACCTCCTTTGTTCTCTAGAGCAGGAGGACCAATGAAAGCATAAAACTGACTATTAAGAGTAGAGAAGATTATTTATGGTTTTTTAAGTCCACCGGAGAAGAGAGTTACA
>NW_018188406.1:0-325 GCF_001263595.1 Phalaenopsis equestris
TATTGGTAGCCCTATTGCTGCCCCATAGATATCATGCGAGCACACTACTTGTGTGGTTCTCATCTAACAGATAACGACAAAATAATTTCATTTATATCGATATAAGTTTTGATGCATCATTGACAAAGTAATAAATTTTGTCATGTAATTCTCTATCATTGAACAAGCAGAACTGATAATATTATTATACATCTGGTAATTATTATAATTTAATATATATTTTTCAAATTTTATTATTTTATAAAATTAATACTATTTAATATTTAATCATAAAACTTTTACTCAATTATTAAACTGATAATTTAATTTAAACCCACATATATTA
>NW_018188407.1:0-325 GCF_001263595.1 Phalaenopsis equestris
CCCTATGCTTTTGTATTTACATTTATAACCCTCGTGTCTTAAAACTTTGCTTCAGATGGTGTATTCACTTTTAAAAAGCAAGTAAAAATTTCTCTAGTCATCTCTAATGTGCCTCACAATTTGAGTACCATATTCTTAAGATCAACTGTGTCAGAGGAGACTCAAAGCCTCGACCTGAGGGATTTTACACCATGGATGCCAAATAACAGGTCGGAATACATAGTTTATATATAGATGAATCTAAGTAGTTGATAGCTATAAGATGAGCATTCTTTGAAGGTTGCATGGCTAGTATTTAAGACACCTTTTTGGATACTAAAGTGAA
>NW_018188408.1:0-325 GCF_001263595.1 Phalaenopsis equestris
TCTCTAAAATATGTTCTCCATTCAGTTTGTTTAACCTTCACAATGGGATTAGTGAGATAAACAATTTTTTTCTTGTAGCTTAGATTATCCTTTATGTCACTTGATTGCACAGCTCTCTTTTTAGAAATTATTAGAAGAGCACTAAAATGAAATTTAAGAGAGAACAGTGAATAGAATCATGAAGTATGCTATAGAGTGTTCAAGAAAATGAAAGATTATTTAGTTTTTGTAGAAGATGCATGAAGATAGGGTTTTTAGTCTAAATAAGGTAGCTTTTAGAGTTATGTGAGATATTATAGTTTGATTATGAAGACTGAGTGATATA
>NW_018188409.1:0-325 GCF_001263595.1 Phalaenopsis equestris
TCAATTTTGATTCCATTTCGTCCTCACTATCAATTTAGGTCAATTTTTATTTGACGAGTCAACTCTAACCCGAGTGAAAAATGAAATAAGCTCCAAATTTCGTTCGCCAAATTTAAATTGATTCGACATGCCATTTAAAATCATTAGTTTTCCCCCAGTATTTATTACAAGTTTCCCAAAACTTTTAACTAGTTTCGAACTTCTATTTAACCCTCTGTTTTAGGAGAAAAATTTGCGTGCGTAAGAAATACGCAGCGCTGCGTATGTCACCTAGTTTATAGGGAGGATATTGTGGTTTATATCCATATTATACCCCCTGTAACTT
>NW_018188410.1:0-325 GCF_001263595.1 Phalaenopsis equestris
AACATATATCAGGTTTACACCACTAACCCATTTAAGGGAAAGTTATCAGCCTATTCTCCTGCACAGGAAAACATCTCTTCACCAATCTAAATCATGGTAGCCAGTTTCTCTTCCACACATACAATTCACAATATTATATTATTTCAAAAATTATAACATGTTAAGCATTATAGTGTATATGTCAAGCATGCATGTATAACAAAATAGGAAGATTCACAGTATACAATAATGACAAATTGATACACTAAAAATATATTTATTTTTTGACCCATATTTTATACTCATTTTTCGTGATATTATACTTTAAAGGAAGATATTTTTCATG
>NW_018188411.1:0-325 GCF_001263595.1 Phalaenopsis equestris
GATAAATATTTACATATCCATTACAGAGTAAGAGATAAATTCTTGGTCCAAATGAGATTCTTGTATGTTGCAATTGAAAAGTATTTGACCAATACCTCATAGCTTAACATTACTTTGAAAGGTCGAAAAAATATCAAATATGTATGTTTTTAGTCATTTTTTATATTTAAAAAATAGGTTATTTGATTACACATGATTTTTACACATAGCACAAATCATAAAACTAGCCATCGAATTGGTTCCAATTTCTAGTTTCTTAAATAGTTTTAAATCAAATGAATCCTTATAAGAAAATTTACAATCAAACTAAACTAGTTGTCAAAAT
>NW_018188412.1:0-325 GCF_001263595.1 Phalaenopsis equestris
ATGCGTTAGTTCGAGGCTTTACCTATTAATCATGATGCATGCACAACCAAGAAAAAGGGATGAGTTGTATTTCAAGGGTAGAAGCAAGAGTTACAAATTAGTGCAACCAATGCTTGATCTCCTCTAAGGATAGCGTGTTTTTAGCACACCTCTCTCCTATGTTATTTCAATCTTATTAGTTTTATTGTATTTACTTATTGGTGTTGAATTTATTTCTTAATTTTATATTTTCAGTTTGATTCTATAGGTCTAACATGTAGCCCTTTATTAAATAAAGTTCTGTTTTATTATGTTGTAGAGAAGTTCGAGCTTCAAAATAGTTGCA
>NW_018188413.1:0-325 GCF_001263595.1 Phalaenopsis equestris
TTTATCTTGAAAATCAATTTCATTTTCATCCTCCAAGTCTTGTTGATTAATTTTACTTTATATATTTCTAGGAAATGGCTAATAATTAAATAAACAATAATATCTAATTTATAACATTTATCATCTTTTCGTTTAGCTGGATACTCCATAGATTTTAGCACATTAAGAGTAACTTTGTAGTCATAAACTCTCATTGTCAACTCTCCTTTTTTTACATCTATCTTCGCTTATCTTCCTCCATATCTAATGTTTTCCCCAACCAACTCTCATTGGTAAGGAAAGTTTTCCCCAAAATAATAGGTATTTCCTTATCTTCCTCCATATC
>NW_018188414.1:0-325 GCF_001263595.1 Phalaenopsis equestris
ATATATTTAGGAATAGTATATGCATGTATTTTTAAGTAAAGTCTATTGACAAATTTAAATCCTAAGTTTAATGCTTAAAATTTGTGGTTTGTGAAGTATTATATTTAATTTTAGTGATAGGTAGATAGACAAAGAAAGTTAGAAAAGGGGTGAGTGGCATAGAGAAATTGAGAGGGGAATATGTGGACAAAGAAAAAGAGATGGAGAGTGAGGTAGAGGTAGGAACGTTGGGATAAGAGGGTGATAGAGAGGGAAGGAGAGAACTCGAGATTAGACGTCGGGAATCAACTGGATCCGGGCCAAATACATATGTGGAGACTGAAAC
>NW_018188415.1:0-325 GCF_001263595.1 Phalaenopsis equestris
TGTTGCGCAGAAGCTAATTTTCTATTTATTTTTTGCATTTTTTTAAAACAGTTGTATTGCAGTTATTTTTTAACAAATGACATTTCAGCCTATGTAATATGGTATTGTTTATAACAGAACCGCTCATACTAGTGTATTTCATAATTGAAAGCAAATGTCCAGTTCGAATAATACAAAATAAAAGACTCCTTACTAAACAGTGAGTAGCACAAAAATCAAAATTTTTAGAAAAGACTATTAAAATAATATTTAATGAAATGATTATAATATTTTTAAAATGCACTCGATTTTTATCATGAGATAAGTTGTCCTCAAAGCAAACTCT
>NW_018188416.1:0-325 GCF_001263595.1 Phalaenopsis equestris
GTTGGATGCCCATATGGACAAATTGTCATCACACTAATCGACTTTGATTTATGGAATACATATTTGGGCCAAAAGGGTGTTGCTGGATCAAGATAGTAAGGGTGGGATGATAGAGTCATTTTTTTTTATCTTGGGAAGGGCATGATCTTGCACATGTAACTCATAAAAACTAAAAAAATATTACATCATGACTGTACTTAGAGTTACTTGTGGAGTCCAATGAAATCACTCAACGTGGAGATGACAGAAAAAAAATTGGTCCGGTAACACTTGAGAATATTTCCCTGTGTTATTTTGTATTATTAAGACAATAACTCATCAATAA
>NW_018188417.1:0-325 GCF_001263595.1 Phalaenopsis equestris
GTAAATAAGAATTGATCAAATCTCCTAGGCAAGCTGGTCAACATGATACAAAAGTTCAATAAAGGTAAAAAGGCAAAAATAAAGGCAAAATAACATAAAACAATGATAGAAACAAGAATAATAAATCATGGATTACAAAATTTAAGGAAATACTATTAAAAATAAGATAAAAAGAAAAAATACATATAGGGCTAAAACTTTTGATTCAACCTAGTCAAGGATGGCTGAGAATTTCTACATATCAGCTAAAATTTACATTTTACCATTTACCATTTAACATAATAGTCAACACAATCAAACTACTAATAAATATTTGAATTTTGAA
>NW_018188418.1:0-325 GCF_001263595.1 Phalaenopsis equestris
TGTAAAAGTGAGAGTTTGGGTGTGAGATAGGTAAATGCTAAGAATTGGGTGTTGTGTATGTAAATTTCTGTACTTAATAATGGTTTAGTGAACCAAACTAATGGAAGAAATAAATTAATGAAAATAAAACAATTATAAGTGGTTTACTTTTCTTTATATTCATCCACATTATTTATAAACATTCTCTTCTTTCACTCATTTTCTAATTCAAGATTTAAACTTGACAATATTGGTTTAAAATATGCGAGTCATTGAGCTATTAACATGACAATGAATGCTCATATTTTCATGTTACAATAACGTAATGAAAATAATAATAATAATA
>NW_018188419.1:0-325 GCF_001263595.1 Phalaenopsis equestris
AAATAAAATAAAAATACCCCTGTGCTCAGGGAACAAAAAAGAAAAAATTACATCACCATGATCAATAATTGATAATCCAGTAATAGAATATTTTTCAAGTATTTTTCATTGAACCAATGACATATTTTTTTATTGGAATGTTTGATGGAAATTCTACCAGTGGTTGTTTAGAAATTTTTTCGACTGATAAAGCGCTCTTTTCCATCCGACATTCTAATTTTCTTGTCCGCCATTAGTTAACGCTTATTTTTAGTAAATATTCCAATAAACTCTCTCTAATTACTTCTTTTGGCGGTGTTTTTCTTTTCTATAATGCATTTTTGCT
>NW_018188420.1:0-325 GCF_001263595.1 Phalaenopsis equestris
ACTGAGAATGGTTGTAAATCCCCTTTGATGCAATTTTCTAGCCCTTCTTTAAAATACTTGATGCACTAGTGTAAAGATGATGGAATCATAATATGCTTGTGAATCCATGGTCGTCTAAGTAAAGCATTGAAAGAGGTCTTCACATCAATGATATTGAATTTTTTGATTGTTATTAGCTTTGCAACTTTCATTAAAAGTGTAATCGACCCAAAGGCTCTTTCTCCCTTTAGTTTAAATCCTCTCAATATCATTTTATCAGTTTTAAGCTCTTGAGCATCAATATCCAAGTATGCCAATGTCCGTAGACACATTAAGTTGAGTGACA
>NW_018188421.1:0-325 GCF_001263595.1 Phalaenopsis equestris
ATGCATTGAACGCTCCAAGTGGTGTTTAGAACAAGCTTTCCTTTTGAAATATGAACGAAGATAGTCCTAAACTACCTTAATCCATAAAAAGTTGTCTCTAGGGCTGGTTTTGGCGCATCAGGCTCCAACTTGCTTAAGATCGCGTTGTTCTGAATTTTTGTGCTTTAGGTGCCAAATCTGGCGCTTCTGGCACCAACTTTCTATCAAATGACACTTCTTGTGCCAATCTGGCGCATCAAACACCAGCTCTCTGTCAAATGGTGCTTCTGACACCAATTTTGGAGCTTCAAGCGCCAGAATCCCAAAATTCGTTGTTTTGGCTCCA
>NW_018188422.1:0-325 GCF_001263595.1 Phalaenopsis equestris
TAGAAATGTGTATTAAAATAGATGCATGATAAAATTAGGAATTTTAAAGTGAAGTCATAATATTAGTAATTTGGGAGTCGCTTCTCTTAAAAATTAGTTAGTGAAGAATAAAGTTAGTGAATTGGATTTATAAAGGAATGCAAAATATGCACTAAATTGAGTGAATAGATTAGATGTGAACAGGAAGATAAAGAGATTAATGAAAGGTAATGTTGCTTGTAGTAGAAAATAATTGGCGTTAAACTTTAACGCCTTCAGCTGCACCAGTAATGGAGAATGAAGGGGGAGAGATCCTAAACCATCCCAATTAGTAAGATAAGGCTAA
>NW_018188423.1:0-325 GCF_001263595.1 Phalaenopsis equestris
AAGGGCAGATTTACCCTTAAATGTGGAGGGAAGCTTTTGAAGTTGTGAAATTACATATTGATTACAAAATAGGAGATAATTGTTTAATGAATAAAATAACTATATAATTTAGACTGCCAATAATATTTACAAAAGAATGAAGGCGGTGGACAATAGGAGGTTCCATAATGGTTGAGGGAGACGACATAATAGGAGGTTCATCCAAAGTTCAAAAAATAGCTAAAGTGTGGAGAAGAAGATGAACGTGTTGAAAAACCAATGGCAAAGGTGAATCCAAGCTGGAAATTGGAACGATAGCCAAAACATTGATCGGGGACGAAAAAAA
>NW_018188424.1:0-325 GCF_001263595.1 Phalaenopsis equestris
GTGGTACTGGAATTAGAAAACCATGAGATCCAAACCATTGTCTCTCTAATCAACTTTAACCCCCCTACATAATGTTTAAATAAAACTTGTCATTGAAACACACTGAGTAAAACCTTAGAAATTATGGATACTACTTTGACGAGGAGCTCAGAGCCAGGTGAAGTAGATAGAGGGCAACATTCTACAACAGCAAGAGGATCTACAAAAACAATCTTTCCTTAGAATATAAGTAACAATCCATAGAATTTCAAGCTTATTTGCTTAGTGCAACTTAAATCCTCACCTTATCTGCCTTTGCACAATCATGTTGTGCAATTTAAGCCCT
>NW_018188425.1:0-325 GCF_001263595.1 Phalaenopsis equestris
AACTAGTAAAGCATGCAAAAGATACATAAAGAGTACATCAACAAACACAAATCAAATAAACAACAGTTTTGTATGAAAATTCATAACTACACCCTAGCCCTAATTCTAAATAGAAACTACAAGGTATTGTCTAACTAACATCTATGTGTATGACATGTAGTGCAAGGCTATCTTTAGAATATTGGTGGGGTCACCAAGATGGCCCCTCCTATAACATCTGAGTAAGTTAACACATGCCACTCTATGTGAATAATTTTAACATAATTCTCTACTAGGATTGATTCTACGAGATTTGGTAATAATAGGATAACTCACATTACTCATC
>NW_018188426.1:0-325 GCF_001263595.1 Phalaenopsis equestris
AAAACTTTCAGTGAAATGGAAAGGAAAATAAGGTAAATGAAAAATACAGAGTGGAGCAGTGAGAGAAAGAAAAGAAAGAACAGATATTGGGGCATCAAGAATATGTCGAGCGCAATCGAAGGAAGCCAAGACACTCTACCCGGTTGCACACCGATCCAAAGATCCAAGCAAAGATGGGACACCAGTGTGCCATCCAGAGGGAGAGGGACAGGCTTCAAAGTAGCATCAACGAGAATAGGGAAGAAGATCGTTCCCAGAGCCGAGGAAAAGAAAAATTATGCCGAAATTATAAGCAATGTAATCAACAAGTTGAGGGACGTTGGGC
>NW_018188427.1:0-325 GCF_001263595.1 Phalaenopsis equestris
GTTCAAATTTTTAATTTGGAAGCTCACCCTCAATGTTTGCCTTAAAATTAAGCATTGCTCCATATTCTTTTCTATTTTACATCAATTTTGAAGTCATACTTTATATTTTATAATTGCTAATAAATGCATTTATACATTAATAATGTTATATAACCTATTAGCACTTTGATTAATAAAAGTGCCGCTTCACTCTGCGTTTTGTGCTTTGAAGCAAAAATAATGTCTTGCGCATTGCATTGCACATTGCGCTTCGATAACACTGATTAGATCAAAGTGTTTAGGAGTGTGCTAGAGTAATTAATAATTTTTGTAACTTTTTTATTGT
>NW_018188428.1:0-325 GCF_001263595.1 Phalaenopsis equestris
ACACCCCTAGTTACAAAGGATAAAATTAGAAGTATAAGATATGCATTTAAAGCTCTAATTGATACATCTTTGTATATTAATTTATGAAAGTTTGGAATTATTATTTACTAAAAATCTTTGTTTATTACCTAATGAAATCATAACCAAAGTATTAAATTGTGATAATAGAATAAAGTAGATGAACAATCAATGATGGTTATTAAGCTTAAATTGTACGAAAACTCATAGAAAATCCTTTCATAAGGCCAATAATAATTATTATTATCATAAAATTATAGATAAAAAGAAGAGTAGTAGATATAGTGGAACTTTCTCATTTAAAAAA
>NW_018188429.1:0-325 GCF_001263595.1 Phalaenopsis equestris
TAGATGTCAAGGCTGTTATGTGGCATTTCAAGAGAGATTTGCTCAAATTTAGAAAAGTTATTATTAAAAGCCTCTATATGATAAGTTGAGAGCATTGGATACTGTGAGACCCAATGGTTACTCCAATCTATCTTATAATTGGGCTGTATTAACTTGAAAGTGAAATGATAACTACTATTTGACAGAATAAGCCATCAAAAAGACTAGGATAATCCAATTTTGTAGCACAACCAACAAAACTACCTTAGAACTTAGGCTAAAGTGAGATCTATTGATAAGGTTGAGGCTCAAATCTAAAAATGTGGTACTTAAGGGTTGCATTCCT
>NW_018188430.1:0-325 GCF_001263595.1 Phalaenopsis equestris
GTTGAGAGAGAAAGAATGGAAAGCACCGAATACAAACATATCCAGAATGATTGAATGGAACGGAAAAAATTAAGTTTGCAAAATTATTTTACTATCAAGTGGTATTAAGCATATTCTAGACATCAAAATCTTCTAAAAACCGGTTAAAAAATGCTGACTGGCCTAGCTGTGATCATTAATCCAATCTCGATATGATTGTTTCGTTTTACTTACTGAAAGCACTATGAATAAAAATCCTAACAAAGCTGTAAATAATGTTGACTATAAAACATGTAATATAACGTAAAAAAAAGCATGCTTTATCTTTTTTCTTATTAAAAAAAAA
>NW_018188431.1:0-326 GCF_001263595.1 Phalaenopsis equestris
AAAAAAATATTTATTTATAATTCTCGTTGTAGCTTTTTAAGGAGTTATTTTCTCCACCATAGTGTTACAACCACATTTTTAAAAGTTGCAGTTGCCTAAACTGATCTAAAGTGTATCAAATTGTTTAAAAATTCTTGGAAAAATTGGTAGAGAATCTTCTCGTTAACTATGAGTCTCATTTTTGAAGTATACTTTATGGCACAAGGCTTAGGTTCAGTTGAACGAACGAGCGATTTAACAAGGGAAGCTATGGTCCAACAGGAGGCCAGACCTGTCCTTCCCTCTTGCACCATTTGGTAGGATTACCCGCTCCCACCTTTCTCCCC
>NW_018188432.1:0-326 GCF_001263595.1 Phalaenopsis equestris
TTTTAAAAAAATGCCTATATAAGTATACTGGAAACAATAATAATGATAACAATATCACCAAGCAAAAGAAAGGTAGTATCTTTAGGAATCTATGAAGGGGATAAAAAAGCTTCTCCATATAAATGACATCAAAACTCCAAGTTTGCAATAAATCAACTAGATAAGAGGAACCCACCAGAACGTTGTGAACACACTAACAATCTGAATACATGATATAATAAATACAACTCCCTGAAGTAATGTGATAAAATTCAACTTAAAAAGTACACTTCATTCATAAGCCATCACTAAGGAAAACAAAGTACAGACAGTAAATGATAAAGGAA
>NW_018188433.1:0-326 GCF_001263595.1 Phalaenopsis equestris
CAAATGACAAGTCTTTCTAAACATGAGCCTATATGGTGACATTCCTGTAAGTGTTTTATAAGCAGTCTGATAAGCCCATAATGTATAATCAAGTCTAGCAAACCAGTCTTTCATATTAGGATTTATAGTCTTTTCCAATATTCTTTTAATTTCATGATTAGATATTTTTGTTAAACCACTGGTCTAAGGATGATAAGCTATGATAATTTGATGTTTAATTCCTTTTTTTTTAGTTAATATTTCAATTCTTAAGTTCTAAAAATGGCTTCCCCCGTCTTTAATGATTGCACTCGACATTCTGAATCTAGTGAAAATATTTTTCTTTA
>NW_018188434.1:0-326 GCF_001263595.1 Phalaenopsis equestris
CTGAACCGCCTTCCAAACACAATTTTGTCGCTCTACAAATTCTCGGCACCAAAAGACTAATTTGTTAAGAAGCAAATCTTTGATAATTCGTTTAGATAATACAAGTGCATCAAGCTTAAAGAAAAACATTTTGTGATGTTATCTCTCGTGATCACAATTTTAATATTCACGACAATCGAGGTCAAATAATGATGATGGAAATAACATGCAGCGTGATGGAATAGGTTAGAAGCATTATTTTCGAAAGATTATTTTTTTGCATTTGTATTTTTTTGTTTGACACAAATGTTATTTTCTCTTGATCCTCAAGGGCAATAGGTATTTGG
>NW_018188435.1:0-326 GCF_001263595.1 Phalaenopsis equestris
ATATTGAATCTCAAATTGTGCTCCCTATAGGGATTTGAAAGCCTTAAGGATACCCGTCGACGTATGACGATTGACTTTCTGCCGAACACAATTCGCTTGATTTTTTGACGTAGCTTGTGCGATGACCGGTCAACAATTTGCTCGTTAAACGGCTTCGGTCGGACCAAATAACTTCATATATCGCGACACACACACATTGGAGTTAAATTGGCTCGATCACCGGCGAATTTGTTTGGATAATCTCAGATGACGAGATGGATTGCTCGATCACGTCCGGAACGTCGATTTTACTTATGAAGTATACCTACATTGATATAATTTCACGC
>NW_018188436.1:0-326 GCF_001263595.1 Phalaenopsis equestris
TGCATACATGTCAAATACGACCCATGTGGTCCACAGCTGATGTAACTCTCAACTTCAGTCTCTATGACCTACGGGCATTATTATAGTTCACCACTAAGACCTACCTGAACAACTAATTCATACAAATTTCAACTTTGTCCTTTATGGCTTATGTTTGTTATCACCTCTCCTTAACCATATATGACCTACGACTATAGCTCCATACTACAGATTCTGTGGTCAATTGATACCCTTGAAGCAACCATTTGCAACTTACATAGCCAATTACTAGCACAACTTTCAACTATGACATCTACGAGGCTATTGCAAATATTAAAAACCATCGG
>NW_018188437.1:0-326 GCF_001263595.1 Phalaenopsis equestris
TAGTTCTTTCTAACTCAGAATCTTAAGGTACTAAACCTGCAGACCTTAAACTACGTATACACAAACACAATAAGGATTTAAAATAATCAAACACACTAAAATAAAAAAATATTAATAAAAATATAATAAGTTTTTCAGTTCAAATAAAGTATTATAAGTTATAAAGTAGTTTATTATTACTCCCCGATAATGGTGCCAAAAACTTGATGCGCGGCTTTTGTGGTGCATTGTAAAATTCTTTCAATACTACAATACATACAAGACAACACAAGTAATAAATTAGCAGTTCAGTCACAATAAAAATCAATTTAGTATAAATAATTTTA
>NW_018188438.1:0-326 GCF_001263595.1 Phalaenopsis equestris
ATCAAAAATATAGATCTAAGGTACTGACATACCTATTATCATGCTCTCACCAGTAATGCAAAAGTTTTTACTAAACCTGAGTCTTATCATTCCCTGAAATAACACATCTGAGTAATGTAAAAGTGAGCAAAACACAGCTTAGTGGACTACTCAAAATCTGTTGCAGTTTTCAATATAAAAAAAGACGTGGATTCAAAGAAAATAGATCAAACTTGGTGAAACATCATATATATTATTTATCAAACTGTTAGTACAAGAAATTAAAACTGAAGTAAACATATGCTGAGTAACAATAAAAATAACATGATATAATAAGTGCAGGAAAA
>NW_018188439.1:0-326 GCF_001263595.1 Phalaenopsis equestris
TTGTTGTTGTTATCGTTGTTGTACAATCACAAACTCAATGCTGAAATTTAAAACAAAAACTTAAACAAATTAAACTAAACAAAACATTAACACAAAAGGGAAATTTACATACATACCACCTCGTTCTCGTGTTCTTAACATCAAACACCAAAATTTTATTCTATTTTTACATACTTAACCACTCTCTTATGCATAAAATATGGTGGGTGGTAGATATGTAAGTCCAAGAGGATTTTATGATATGGAGGTAAATCTCAAGCTCCAAATCAGTCTCAAATCTAACCCTTAAGCACCTCTAATCATAGCCCTTAAATCTCAATCAAATG
>NW_018188440.1:0-326 GCF_001263595.1 Phalaenopsis equestris
CGTAATAACAGAATCCCGGGTGTGATTTATTGCCGTAGTTAATTAGTAATATTACAAATTTTGGCGATAAACAGTATCCTAATAATAATAATAATAATAATAATAGGGCTCATTTGACACGTGGTATCTCATCATTAAAATCTAGACTCAAATTATATCTAAAATCTAAATCTAATATTTTCTTGACCTGCAACAAAAGCTCTCCTCACAGACCTGTAATCGAATCGAGCCAAGTAATTAAACTCACCTCGGTTTTATCATAAATTGGTTCATGTTCTGTTATGAATGGAGCTTAGCTTCACGTATATATTCATATTTGATTTACT
>NW_018188441.1:0-326 GCF_001263595.1 Phalaenopsis equestris
TAAGGTCTATGGCGTGTTGGATGTCCCTTAGTGGTGGTATTCCCTCTGGTAAGGTGTTAGTCATAACATCCTGAAAGTCCTGTAATAATGGTTGCAGTAGTCTTGGTACCTCTTTCCTCGCTTCCTTCCAGGAGGTTTAATGCTAGTGTTACAGGGGTATCTCTAACTTACTGCAGGAAAGTGTTACGAGGAACTAATGCAGCCTCTATATTGGTCCTGTCTTTTGCATCCTTAACAGGTAGTAAAACGATACGTTTCCCATCCTTCTTGAAAGAATAAGTGTTCTAGAACCCGTCGTGTTGAGTCTTGTGATCAAACTGCCAAGG
>NW_018188442.1:0-326 GCF_001263595.1 Phalaenopsis equestris
TTTTGGAATTGAATTTGGATCATTCTAAAATTTTGATTTGAATAATTTTATAGTCGAAATGAATTATTACGTGGGATGAGCTCCATGATATAAAAACTGATTTGTTTTGAGTCCAAATGATTTTATGTCAAGTAATTAAAATATGGTTAAAATTTTCATAGCATTATTTAATAGAGCAAAAAAATTTTAAATTTTAAATGCTTACAAAACAAATGAGCGTCTCATTAAATCTAAGATCATTTAATTCTAACATTATTAGATTACTTAAATAGAGTGGTGTACATTATTTGATCTGATTTAAAAAATTAAATGTTTTTTTAATTTAA
>NW_018188443.1:0-326 GCF_001263595.1 Phalaenopsis equestris
AGTCATTTAGGGGCCTTTTTGGTGATACGGGTTATTTCCCTCTCGATGATGAAGCTTATCCCCCATCATCTCACTGGCCTACTGCGAACATTATTTAGGGTCATATCTAGTATTAAGAGTTTGTCTTGATTTGGTACAGCTCTTGCGACCCACATCGAAATAGTGTTTTACCCCTAGATGTCCACTCAACTATTGTCCTCAATGCATTTCGGGGAGAACCAAGTAGCTCTGGGTTGGAGTGGCATTTTACCCCTAACCACAGCTCATCGGTTGATTCTTCAACATCAATCAGTTCGGACCTCCACTTAGTTTCACTCAAGCTTCAT
>NW_018188444.1:0-326 GCF_001263595.1 Phalaenopsis equestris
TGAGGTAAATCCCTTGTTGGCGGTCCCTTTTACGGGCGTAAACCATTTGTTGGTGGCCCCTTTACTGGCGTAAAGCCCTTGTTGGTGGCTCCTTTTCTGGCGTAAATCCCTTGTTAGTGGCCTCTTTTACGGGCATAAACCCCTTGTTGGTGGTCCATTTACTGACGTAAAGCCCTTGTTGGTGGCCCTTTTTCTGGCATAAAGCGTAAACCCCTTGTTTGTGGCCCTTTTTCTGGCGTAAATCTCGTGTTGGTGGCCCCATACTTCTTTTTTTAAAAAACTAATCTCTTCAATCAAGTGACGTTGGCAAAACAATCAAACGTTTA
>NW_018188445.1:0-326 GCF_001263595.1 Phalaenopsis equestris
TGCTGTTGCTGAAATTAAAGCTGCTTTGGACAACATTGATGGTAATAAGTTCGTCGGACTTGATGGTTTTTCAGCAATTTTTTATCAAAGTTGCTGGGATTTTATGAAAGATCTTATTGGTGCTGTGCAAGATTTCTTTATAGGGATGGATCTCCCCAAATATTTAAAGCTTTTAATCTTATTCTTATTCCTAAAGATAATGCGAGTCTAAGTTGGGATGCTTATAGACTTATTAGTCTTAACACCGTAGTGTCTAAAATTGTTTCTAAAGTGGTGGTTCATAGACTTTAAACTTTTATGGATAAACTAGTTTCTGAGAATCAATC
>NW_018188446.1:0-326 GCF_001263595.1 Phalaenopsis equestris
AAATTATTCTCCATAAACACTTCTCTCATGTGCATCCTGCTTTGGTTAATTGGAAGGTAGCAGATTCTAAAATTTGGAAATCTATTATTAAGGTCAGATCCCTTGCCAATCGTTTCATTTATTGGGATATTGGTGAGGGGAAGGTCTCTTTTTGGCATGAATAGTGGGGCCCCTCTAATTTTTAGAATGTTGCAGCTCCTCTTAATGACAATCCATTAGTCCCTGAATTTTTGATTAAAGACAATTAGGACACTAACAAGCTTAAACTTTTGGTGGGAGAAGAGGTTGTTGTTATTGTTACAAATCCCATTCTTCCAAATAAGCCT
>NW_018188447.1:0-326 GCF_001263595.1 Phalaenopsis equestris
GGGGGACGTCCTCTGCCCCAAAGTATGGTCATTTTGTCGTTGATGTAGAAATGATTTATTTAAAATTTAATCAAATTTATTAAATTTATAGTTCTATAAGTTTTATAAGGCAGTAACATTAATTAGAAGTCGCTTGCAATGAATGTTTATTAGCCGCTATGAATGATAAATTAATTTTTGAAATTTTGTAAACTATCACTTGCTATTTTATTTAGATGTTGCTAAAATGGAAGATTTTTTATAGCCTTAAGAGATTTAAATTTATTAAGTTTTTTTTTTTTTTTTATTTGGGAGTAGGGCTGTCAAAACGACTCGTTGTTCGCGAA
>NW_018188448.1:0-326 GCF_001263595.1 Phalaenopsis equestris
TGTTGATGTGATATTATTTTTATTTTTATTATTGTTGTATTTTTTTTTACTAGGAGTAATTATTTGTTTAATTGTAAATCATAGTTTTCTTAGAACCTTAAATATTAATGGGAAAAATTGTGTGAGAATACCTAATCAAAGTTTATTTGAGAAGAAAATTAAAATATTTTGGGCTGAATGCTAATTTGATTGTATATTATATTTATTTTAAAATAAATTTAATAAGTTTAGATTTATTTTAATCAAATTATGACAAGAATTAAAAAAAAATTATGATGAGAATTTTTTATTTAATTTTTATCAAAATTAATGGAGTTGAAACTTTC
>NW_018188449.1:0-326 GCF_001263595.1 Phalaenopsis equestris
CCTGGAAACTGCCCGTTCACTGTAATAATCGTGCTCGTATTGCATAACCTCTTCACCTCCTTCTCTTCAACCTTGTATTTGCATCATAAAATCATTTCATCAAAAACTATTACAAATAGGGCCCTGCATTTAGTTCGAACATCATTAATTGCTTGAAAATCAATTAGAATTTTAGCTTGGATCAAGATCAGATCAAAATAAAGGAGTCACAAACCAATTTCGAGCCGGAACAAATCCAAATAACTTAATTTGACCCAATTAGTTTCGATTTTGAGTCGAATCGAGCATATTCAGACCTGAAACGGATCCAAATAACTCAATTTGAG
>NW_018188450.1:0-326 GCF_001263595.1 Phalaenopsis equestris
TGAATTACATCATTCATGTAAAATGTTATAGGCAAAGTCGTTATCACTTTCTAACCACCTCCGCCTTTGCTCACCACGTCCTCTGTTATCACCACCGCCTCCTGCTCTTAGTCTCCACTGTCACTCAATGCCACTTATTGTCACTCAGCGCCATCGTCGATGCCTCCCGCACTGTCAATGTCGCTCACACTACCAAAGTTGCCTCACCGTCGATGCCCCTGTAGTAACTATCGCTGGATTCCCTTCCCGCTACAACCAACTAACATCATCATTGTCTTCGCCCATGCCAGCAATGTCGCTTGTCGTCCCCCACTGCCACCTTCCAC
>NW_018188451.1:0-326 GCF_001263595.1 Phalaenopsis equestris
AAAAAAAACCCTCTTGATATATTTTTCATTTTGACCCTTATGATTTACAAAATTACAGGCTTGGATCTTTGACATTTAAAGCACCGGACAATGTGAAATATCCGTCGATGGATCTTGCATATGCCGCCGGCCGAGCCGGAGGCACGATGACCGGTGTTCTCAGCGCTGCTAATGAGAAGGCTGTTGAGATGTTCATTGATGAGAAGTATGATCTTCAAACTCATCAAATTATTACTTTTCTCATATAATATAACATATTTTTTACTTATATCTCCCTCAATTCCTATGCATTTACATGTCTTTAATATCTAAATTTCAATTTTTAC
>NW_018188452.1:0-326 GCF_001263595.1 Phalaenopsis equestris
GCAAAAACCTCCTTTAAGATCCTTGATGCAAAAGAAACCCCGAAAGCCTAGAAGAATACAGCGGCAAAATGTTCACGATAAAAAAATGCCCCAAATCCTTTTTCTCCTCTCAAAATGCTCACTGGATCAAGATTTTGTCATGCAAATCTAAAGTAGCTTCAAGACAAAGCCCGGGGAAAATCCGGCAGCACCTCCACCCTTTCAGAATTTCAGCCAACCTCAAAACCCTCCCCAAGTGGGGTTTTTATAACAAAGAAAGGAGCAGAGCAGCCACCTACCAACTTTACTGGTGGCTGAATCAGGTAAAGGGAGAAGAAAAAAATGCA
>NW_018188453.1:0-326 GCF_001263595.1 Phalaenopsis equestris
GCTCAATGCCACCTCAAAGGCATTGCATTATTTTACTTTTGCTCACCTCCTTCCTTCAAGTCATTTAAATGAAGTTACATGAGAAAGAGCCATTTTAAAGTACTGCATTCAAGAGATGAAACCTATAGATTTTGGCTCTCTTATTTATGAGACCATTAGTTCTTCTGCTAGAGCTAGTACCACTTCAGATCTTATATTTACATCTTTGATATTTATTAGTTGTAAGGACTCAGGAGTATAGTTTGAACATTTGGAGGAGCATTTGAAGCCACTTAAAACCATTTGGAAGGTCAATGTAGATGTATATGGATGACCTAGAGATAGAG
>NW_018188454.1:0-326 GCF_001263595.1 Phalaenopsis equestris
TCCCTTGAACCAATTTGAACCATCAATTGAGCCAAGTCCAAAACCAAGCCCAATCGAAACCCAATTCTAACCCAAATGCTCCAAAATTTACCATGAGCCAAATTCAATTAATTTGAACCTCCCAATCAATTCAAAATCACTCAATTCCTTTTCCGAACTTCTCATGACAATCATCTACCTCAATTTAGTTAATCACTTGACCCAAATCTTAGCCCAAACCCAACCTAAGAGCCAAGTTCAAACCAAAAGCCAAAATTTGAACCAATGACCCAAACTTGACCAAATCCATCAAAATTGACCAAGCCATGGTCACCACAACCAACATT
>NW_018188455.1:0-326 GCF_001263595.1 Phalaenopsis equestris
AGAGAGGATGCTTATGTGGAGGGATAAACAACACAGTTGGCCAATAAGGACTAGCCACATTGGATGGGTGCAATTTAGGTTTCGTCCATGGGGAAGCTTTCTAAGTTTTGGGTTTTTTGACAATTAGGCCAGCCGGCCAGGCCAGGGAAGGTGTCTAGCATGGTGAGGGAGAGTCCAGGAAAGTATAAGCATGATTGGGATGAAGGTTTATTCAGGTGTTGCAAAGTTTGAGTCATTTGGCCAAATAAGTGAAGATTTCTCCTAAATCAAGGGTCCCTTGGTCCATGGAACAACTTGGGTGGGCTAGGTAGTTGGGTCTTAGTGTC
>NW_018188456.1:0-326 GCF_001263595.1 Phalaenopsis equestris
GAGCCATTGCCTCTTAGATGACATCCAACATCTGATTCTTTAGTTCCCAGATCAATTGATTTACAAATTTTCTAGTGCACTCCATTTTATAAAGTGTCATTGATGTGGTTTTTGTTCTTCATGTGTTGCTCGTCTTCTTGACTCTGGCATGATCCATGCTCATTACACATTTTAAGCTGTTGAATCCTGATATATAAGTGAATCGCATCTCAAAGGTTAGAGCATTAGATAGGAGAGAAAGAGAGAGAGTAATGTGTAGTAATGAATAATAAAACATCTTTCATTAGCCATCTTTTCATAAAATGATCCTCTATTTATAGGGAAAG
>NW_018188457.1:0-326 GCF_001263595.1 Phalaenopsis equestris
CAAAGCAAACCAAGACTAAGAATTTGTGCCTAAATTGGAACTGATCTCATCATTAACAACAAAAGAGCTTAGCAATTTCCATCTTTTCATCGCTTTGACTTTATTGCAATTAATCTCGAGGAAAATGAAAAAAGTAAAATGATTGACATTGCCACGAGAGAAGAGTACATTCTTTCATGCAAACAAGTATCAACAAGAGTTTTCATTAACACAGAAAAATCATAGGGCTAGCTTTCATCCAGTATATGTAACATAAACAAAGGTAACAAATGAAATAATATAAGGAAACTAATATTTAGTTAAGAACTTTTGCAAATTTAACATAC
>NW_018188458.1:0-326 GCF_001263595.1 Phalaenopsis equestris
AGAGGCTTAAATTACATCAATTTAATGATTTATAGGATTATTTTAAGGATAAGAATGAGGTGAATTAAGGAAAGATCAAGTTATTAACCATTTAAGTTAATTGATATAAAATGATATTTAAACACCTTTATTTAGCTTTGACAAACATATGTAAGAGTTAGAAACCTATAGGATTACCTATCATCTTCATTAAATCTAAACCGAATTATGTGATTATGAACAATTTCGAACGACGAAATTCAATGAAAAAATGACCTGAAGCAGCGTGACCAGCCCCCTATCGAACACCCATGGCGTGACCATGCCGGATCTGACATGACCACGCC
>NW_018188459.1:0-326 GCF_001263595.1 Phalaenopsis equestris
TCATCACAATATTAAAACTTCATCTTGTATCACCCCCTGCTTAATCATTATTCTATTGAGGTTGAAGCCTCTGAGTCAGTTTTTTTCTCTTTTCCCAAAACTTTCCTTTTCATTTAACGTGTAGTTATCTGCTAAACTTATTCAACAAAAATAGAAAACTAAATAATCTTGAACAACAACAATTTGTTATTTTCTTTAACATGGTGGGAGGGATAGGACAGATGAACACTGATCCTGATCATATCCCCTTTAAAAAATAACAGTAGTACAATTATTGTCAAGAGATGTCTCATCCGTTGTCATTTGTGTAGGTTCAGTTAGAACAA
>NW_018188460.1:0-326 GCF_001263595.1 Phalaenopsis equestris
AAAAAAAAATCACATGCGTCAAGTTTCAGGCGATTGGTATGTAATTATCCTTACTTATTATGTGTATTACTCTATTTTAGTGCCACGCGATAAATTTTTTTATAGTGATGCCCAAATCACCTTTTGAACATTGGGGCAAAGATCTTACTAATGCCAAGCTTGACTAAGTTATTGGGTTACAATATAAATATGGCCCCCATTATCTTTTAATTAATATTGCCTAATCTCATGATTTGGCCTACAGAATCCAGACCAATTTCTGATTATCTAACTCCTTAAATTTCTATTTTTTTATGATTAATTTATAATCGGCCAAACAAAAAAAA
>NW_018188461.1:0-326 GCF_001263595.1 Phalaenopsis equestris
AAAAAAAAAACCTTCTACCATCCTAATTCAAATCTTCATTTGATCTAGGATAGCAAAATTGGATTGCATGTTTATGTAATAAAATATAAAGATGAATAGCTTTAAAACCCAAATGAATTTAAAGATAATTTGAGTTTGCTCTCTGATTTGGATGAAAAATTATGATGCATAATTTTTAAAATAATTTTAGTCTTTATTTACTTTAAAACAACATGTAAGAGTATAAAATGTTAAGTACATAGGCATAGCAAGTTTAAATAAAATTCTATACCATATATAATGTTAAGTACATAGGCCACCAAAACTCACTCAAATAAAAATAAAAA
>NW_018188462.1:0-326 GCF_001263595.1 Phalaenopsis equestris
CAATTGATTTAACTTTATTGATATTGTAGCTACTTGAGATGATAACGTAAAAATAACGTTAGAATCATGAATACTAACAATTCTTTTAGGATTTACCCATTCATAAGGCCATTGAAAATAATTTGTAATATGCTTTAGCATAATGTTTTGACCTTAATGATCCACTAGTAGCAGCATCCATAATAGATCATAGAGCTCCTTCTAATCCATTATAAAATGTTTGAAGTATTAGTTAATCGGACAAAGAATGGAGTGGACACTTCTTATGAAGTTCATTAAAGTGTTCCCAAGCCTCGTATATCGATGCCCCTTCAAACTGATAAAAA
>NW_018188463.1:0-326 GCF_001263595.1 Phalaenopsis equestris
TGAAATATATGAGTTTCTCTTCAATAACCTCGAACTAACTCAGAAATAACCACGAAATAACTTCCACAATATTATTTCGAGGAAGTCATTTCGGTGTTATTGAAGTTGAACCACCACGAAAATTATTTCGAAGTTATTGTGGAGTCGCAGTTTCACTTTAATATTTTTTTAGGTGGGTCTCATATAGCACACATGACAGTATATTACTGAGAGTTCGCATATAGAGCTAAGACCGGAATCCGTAAAGAAAAATTTTCCCAACTTCTGCCGCCACTAGTCATCACCTTGCCAGCCGCCATTCCTCAACAGCATTTGTCACCACCATA
>NW_018188464.1:0-326 GCF_001263595.1 Phalaenopsis equestris
AGTGACCAAATTAATGACACCACAGCCACCAAGTAAACTCTAGTGACCAGCCTAGACCCACCCAAACTAGCCAAGGGGGCTATGGACCAATGGTTCCATAAATTAAGGCATTTTATCCCATTTTTGGGTTTAATCCAAAATATCTCCACCATCATGACAAATAATTAATGGTTAATCATAATTAACCCTCTCTCTGGCACACCTGACTTCTCTGGCCACCATCCCTAGCCCTGCTGGCCAGCCTAGTGGCCAAAAAATAATAAAACTTAGAGCCCCTATGCCTTAACTCAGACCCAATTTCACCCATCCAATGTGTCCAGCTCTGA
>NW_018188465.1:0-326 GCF_001263595.1 Phalaenopsis equestris
GTTAGGTTATCAAGGTAATTTCATAATTAAAGGAAGAATTATGAAATTGTCCTTTTTTAATTAATAATTTAATTTAATATTTTCATTTGGATATAAGTTGAAGATTTTCTAAGTTAATTTCCATATTTAATTAAGTTTAGGAGACATTTAGGCTAAAAGTGCACAATTTACAATTTTAGAAATTTATCCCTAATGTTTTGATTTCATTTTAAAAATTTCAGAGGTGAAATTGCCATTTTAGTGCATAGTGTTGATGCCTTAATTTTTCATTTTAGTTTCTATTTTAAATTGTATTTTTCTGATTTTTATTTTTTTTATAATTATTT
>NW_018188466.1:0-326 GCF_001263595.1 Phalaenopsis equestris
TGTTATTCAGGTGTTATTGTGTTTTGTGAATATTCTTGGTGATAACAACATAATAACACATCAATAACACTTGAATAAGACACAATAACACCTAAATAACACCTGAATAACACGGGAGGAATACTTCATAGTGTTACCAGACATATATATATATATTTTTTCTATCACTGTCACGTGAAGTGATTTTATTGAAATCCACACGTAACTCTACGTGCAGAGTCATAATGCAATAATTTCTCATCTATCCATCACCAAAAGTTTGATCTTTACCCTCGCAACTCTCGGTTGCTGTAAAATTATGCATAAAAATGTGTATTTCACTTTTA
>NW_018188467.1:0-326 GCF_001263595.1 Phalaenopsis equestris
ATTATAATTAATTAAATCCTAATTTCATGTCCAAATTATTCTACTCATTTTCCTGAGTTCAGAGGTATTTGTGTTTTATTTTTATGCTTTTTCTATAAAAGATTATGAATTTTTGAAGTTTTGAATATTTTCTGAATTTTTTAATTTCCTACTTAAAAGAAAGTTTGCATGGCTACTGACTGGAACCTTGGAACCGTCGAACACCACATGGCGGCTTTTCATTTACAGGGAGGATACATGTGGAAGCCACCTGTCCTGCTGTTTAAATTATTACTTATTGATGGATCGACTAAACAGATCACAGCCTTCCATTTTTAATTCATAAA
>NW_018188468.1:0-326 GCF_001263595.1 Phalaenopsis equestris
AAAATTTGAATCAATTTTCAAGAGATTAACAATCTTGGTACTAAATTCACAGCCTAGTCCTAATGATAAAGAAGTTTATGTTAAAATTGTTTTTATAACTAAGCTTAAATTAATCCATTAATCACTTGATTACTCATCATAAAAATAATAATAATTTTTTAGTTAAGATACTTAATTATGGGATGATTATGAAATTAATGCAACCTAATTGTTGAAACAGAAAATTATTTTTTTGTGATCATAAATTTAATCTCATGTTGAAACAGTATTAGTATCTCTATTTTTTTTAAATGCCAATTATTTAGAAAAGAAAAATAAAATATCAA
>NW_018188469.1:0-326 GCF_001263595.1 Phalaenopsis equestris
TCGCTCAAGCTCGGCTCGTTTACAGCTCTAACGGGTTCAATAGACATTGAATCCTTGGAAGTGGTTTATGAGGAGGTGGACACCGCATCAAGAAAGAGGCTTTGAAGTGATTGGAGGCTTCCTGAATAAAATGTGTTGTGGCAAAACCATCTTTCTATGCAAAAGTCAAATGGTAAGGAACTTGAGAAATACTCCTTCCTTAAGGCCCACTTTACCTACCATATATCAAATAAGTAGATAAGGATGAGGAGTTTGAATTTGCAGTAAGGACTTCTCGACCAAAGTCCTGCACTGGATGTGGTATACCAGTTTGATATGCTTAAAGG
>NW_018188470.1:0-326 GCF_001263595.1 Phalaenopsis equestris
AAAAAAATCAAAATCTTTGCTTGCTTTCATAAGAGCAACCTGATAATTAAAAAAATTCTATGATAACAATTTCTTGAACATCTAATTGTATTACAGAGAAAAATGAAAATAAGAGAAGTTAATTCTGTAGAGAGTAGGATTATTGTGAGAATGGAAGGAGGATGTATTGATGCATGAATGCACATTAACAGAGATAAATACATGCATGGCTTCATATGCACATATATGTAGTAGATGACTAGGTGTTTTGGGGGGGGGGAGGATGGGAGGGGGCCCCTCCCCTTGGGTGGCAATCCCAGCCCATCTACATGGGCAGGCCGGCCCTA
>NW_018188471.1:0-326 GCF_001263595.1 Phalaenopsis equestris
AAATGTTAATGAATATAATAGTCAAACGAGTGACGGAAATCCTCGAAATAAAATGGTATCATAGTCTGTCGCTCTAACTGGGACGTTTTTATATTATTCTGACACTTTTGAAGTAATTCATCAATAACATAAAAAATATAAAGAATATAGTAAAGAACAAGGTATTACATTTAATTTCACCAAACATAAAGTATGCTATTGTCTAGAAAATTACTCTTATGAATGAAATTTTCCTTCATATAAAATTCAGATGGAAGAAGAAAACGAGGTGAAAAGAAACTAATTATTTGACAATTTTATAGATGATATAGGAAATAAACTAGATG
>NW_018188472.1:0-326 GCF_001263595.1 Phalaenopsis equestris
TTTCATATATTTGTAGGTTACAGGTAGGTTTCAAACATGACCTAAATGATTTTACATAGGACTATCAAAATATCCCGATATAAATTAAATCATAATTAGATTGAAAATCTTGAACATTTGAATACTTCTCAAACCAATCCTTGACTTTTTCTTTTATTTTGTTCGTAATGGATTTCATGATGTGGTCCTTCTTAGAAATTGTTTGATTGTGTCATAAAATTTAATGAATTAATATTATGCCAACAAATACATGAAAATTCTTATTATAATACTCATGTCCTAAATGGACCGGTTCACTGTCCAAATAATGTTGACGGGCTAATTTC
>NW_018188473.1:0-326 GCF_001263595.1 Phalaenopsis equestris
ATAAAGCTTTAGTAGTTTTTATTATGTTGACATTTTTTAATAAAGTTTCAAGAATTTCGAATTAAAATTTTTCTGAAATTATGGTCGCATGGAATTTGAATTTTCACTGTATAATCCCCGTAAAAATATGTTAAAATTACCTTGAGTAAAAGAATTGACAAATTTCAATTAGATTTCATTGAATTTGATTGATTTGATTGATTTTATTAATGATGCATATTTAAAAGTCATATTGATCTCCACGAATCCAGACACACATTTGGATCTGAGGTTTCAAAAAATAAATTTAGAAATACCCACACTTCAATTGATTATCACGTGAAGTG
>NW_018188474.1:0-326 GCF_001263595.1 Phalaenopsis equestris
AATGTAATATGAAAGATTTGGGTGGTATAAATGGAAAACCAAAATGTAGGCGTTAGAGCTGTAAATACATAAGAATTGACTGGTATGAATTTAAATGTGGATGTGCATGCATCCATACCTGTTCTCCTGTTTGAATGTCATACGCATATTGATGCTCAAACTGGAGGCCACTGAACTCATTAATACAAAGACCTTGAAATGCCCTGAAAATAGCAGATCTTCGTTACTACATAAATCCCCATAAAAGTTTAAATTAAAAAACTAAGCTTTACATACATACTACTCAATCCATATGTATTTACATAACTAACACCTAAACTTCAATT
>NW_018188475.1:0-326 GCF_001263595.1 Phalaenopsis equestris
TATATATATATATATATTTATTCGATCTTATGATCATTGATTACAGACTGTAGATGGAAGGGTTTTTTACATAACTATTGTGGGTTTTGTTACTTCATACAGGTAAGCAACAGATATGAAGCTTTGCTTTTTCCTTGTATGTTCTTCTCTTTCTTCTCCGATTTCCTCTTCTCTGTATCTCTTGGGAGTCACCTTTTTGTTCATCTTAATGCATTCTTCGAGTCTGCCATCGTCTTCTCCGGCAAAGCTCAGCTGAACCAGCTTCCATGTCGCAGCCATGTCTATCTCGGTTAGACTGTTTACCATTGCAGCTGTATGGTTTGAAG
>NW_018188476.1:0-326 GCF_001263595.1 Phalaenopsis equestris
TTTTCAACAGCTTATCAACAGTTTATCAATAAGCCGAAGCTGCCCCAAAATGAGATAATTTAATGGGAAGGGTTAAATGGTATGAATATTAAATTTTGAATTTGAAAAATGTAATAATAAAAATTGTAGGGACTATTTAGTAAATCGCTCAAATATCTTTTAGTTTTGACATGTTGGAAGAGTATTTTTCATCCAAGGGTGTGGGCCACATGCGATGTATTTATTAACTTGCACCCACTTTTTTCACCCGCCTCTTAAAATCAAACTCAGGGTTTTTGCGGGGTCTTTCCCAGGTGGCCGCCGCAGGACCACACAACTCCACTAAC
>NW_018188477.1:0-326 GCF_001263595.1 Phalaenopsis equestris
AGTAAGCACAAAGATACACACTTTTCTTACAACTAGGAGAGTAGTGTTACAACGTTAGACCATATACAATATTTATCTGTATACTATATATAGAAAGTTTCAGGATTCCGAAAAGAAACGATGTGTTTAAAATTCAGTGGTCATAAATAGTGGTCGTCAGAAGTTATTGTTGAATTCTCAATATATTGTTATATTATACAGGCATGTTTTAGATAAAATGCCAGAAAGTACAAGTTGCTGATGGTGATGAGCAGAACCGACCGATGATGGTCGATGACGGCTGATGGGTGGAGATTGGTGGTGGTTGGCGGCTACGATGGCTGGAA
>NW_018188478.1:0-326 GCF_001263595.1 Phalaenopsis equestris
ATATATTTTTGGGAAAACATAAAGAATTAGAACACAATCTTTAAGGCAAAATAATTACTACTATAACAAAAAAAGAATAACAAATAATGGAAAAAAAAATTTGAAATAAGGTTGAAGGAAGAAATTTAAATCCATTATTACTTATCCATAATACCACATTAAAGAAGAGAGAGAGAGATTTGAGCACTCAACAGAGAAATAATAAGATTCAAAGCTTGTCACACTCAACCAAAGGAGCAATGTCTCAAGGGCTTGCGCTTGAGCAAGAGAGAGATGAGTTGTTCAAAAGACTGACTCGGGCTAGAACTAAAATTTGTGAAAGTTAA
>NW_018188479.1:0-326 GCF_001263595.1 Phalaenopsis equestris
AAAAAACATTCTAATAATAAAAGTAGCAAAATACAAAACTCGTGTAGTTATTATGAAAAATCTAAAGCCACGTCCACAAAAAGCAAATCATATGAAGAAAACCATTTAAAAATTAATAAAAAATTGAAAAGAATCATCTACTATGAAGTAAGAGTATCTATAAAAATAAAATAAAATTTGCTATCAAAGCTTATAATGCATATATCCTAATAAACTTTTATCGATTGCGCAAACTTATGTGCAATATTAAGCAGAAAATCCTATAATTTCTATCTACATGTAAACTAGAAGCCAGGCTCTCACCATTCAACTTCACTATTTAATAG
>NW_018188480.1:0-326 GCF_001263595.1 Phalaenopsis equestris
TCTTAGCTTCAGATAAAAATTTTCTCTTTTGTTGGAATGTCAGACCATATGGTATAATATCATTAAAAATAAAGTTCACAATGTTGACATACTATAGAACACACCACTTATTAGTATTGAACAATTTTTTATCCAGAAAATATTCATTAAATTCCTTTTCAAAATATAATGATTTTCTAATTCAAGCATGGACAGATGATCGACAATTTGATTATCAGCTCCCTTCCTATCTAATATTTCGAAGTCAAATTCTTTAATAAGAAGAATCCATCTTATCAATCTTGATTTTATATCATTCTTTTTCAATAAATATTTAATAGCAGAAT
>NW_018188481.1:0-326 GCF_001263595.1 Phalaenopsis equestris
CAAGTAAGGGAACATTAGAATTAGTTACAAGTTCAACGGCCAAATTAAATACTTCCAGTGAATTATTATCAGTAATAATATTGATAGAACCCGTCTCCTTTTTAAAAGCAACATCAGATTCCTGTGTAGAAAAATTAGATAAACCAACATTCAAAACTTTTTCAGATGAAGAGGGGATATCTGCTGAAGGTAATTTATTAATAATAGGATCAACACCAGAAACATTAACATCAAGGGGAGCTTCTCAAGTGAAATTAGTTAAACTAACATTTGGAACTTTAACATTTTCCTTCTCGAGAGGCAAGTTTAAATGAGAAATAACATCA
>NW_018188482.1:0-326 GCF_001263595.1 Phalaenopsis equestris
TACCGAGCACCAAGCCTGTTCTAATCATGAATATAACCAAGAAATGAAAATATTAGCTTCCATATTTCTTTAGCAAAATAACAAGAAATGAAAGCATGCTTCATGTTTTTCTCTTGCTGCTTGAATAAAAGATAGCACGACGAGACTCTTAGGCCCTTGAATTTTAGAATATTATCAGTAGGAAGATTATGATGTAAAATCCTCCAACAGAAAAAATATTTAGTAGATTTATTCCAAGAGTCCAAACCCATTCAAATCAAGCCCCTAAACATTTTGAAAAGAATCAACAATGGTTTTAAACTTAAAATCACTTAATGGCTTTAACT
>NW_018188483.1:0-326 GCF_001263595.1 Phalaenopsis equestris
GGGAGGTTTTCTGTTGTTGAAATTTTGGTGCAAAGGGAAGGTGCTGCCAAAATTCCTGATGGTTTTATTCTTGGTTGGTTCTGCCATGGTGTGTTTGGTGTTTGGTTTTCTCGGTTTCTCTTGAACAAAAAAGGCAAGACAAGGGTATGTGCCGTTTCGTAGAACTTCCTAGCTGTATTAAACTGGTTTAAAGTGATGATGGAGTTGAAGTGAATAATGATGCCTTATGACTGCACCTACATTTGATCTGTGCTCTATTTTTTCTTTTCTTTACATTTGGAGAAACACCTAAATTTTGCTTATTGATGCAGTTTGAAGTTGAAATT
>NW_018188484.1:0-326 GCF_001263595.1 Phalaenopsis equestris
AGTTCAACTTTTTGAGGGAAAGAAAGCTATTGGGTGCAAGTTGGTGTACAAAAGGAAACCAGCAGTATGGGAAAAGTTCAAGGTCGATTGACAACAAAGGGATTTTTATAGCAGAAGGGGATAAATTATGATAAAATTTTTCTCCTGTTCTCCGATACTTAATCATGGAGGTATTGCATTAGTAACTAATTGGGATCTGCATCTAGAGCAAATGTATGTTAAGACTGCATTCTTGCGTGGTGATCTAATGAAGTAGAATTACATGGAGCAACCATAAGAGTTCAGTCAGTCTGGACATGAGCATCTGGTTTGCAGATTAAAGAAAT
>NW_018188485.1:0-326 GCF_001263595.1 Phalaenopsis equestris
CACGTAGTGGGATTAAGGCTTTGTTGTTGTATTGACATTTTTGACTATGAGGGAAACACACATTTGAGAATTTTAGAAGGTAGATGTTTTGATCCGTAATAATGATCTCAAATTGTCTTTATTAGAAACATACAAATAAAAAGATGAAGGATTGTTACAATCATTTTTGTTTTCAAGTACCTATAGTCCATACTTTTTTTTCAGCTTGCTGAATCATCTTTCTCGTTTTAAGGTATTGAAAACATTAATGGCTTTTTATATGGTCGAGAAGTTTTTTTAGCTTGTCAATTTCTCCCAAAGTAAGTCTTATAACCTGTTAAGTCAGC
>NW_018188486.1:0-326 GCF_001263595.1 Phalaenopsis equestris
AAAGCTTTTTAATAATCCTCAACACTGAGATTGTTAGCATTATACTTTCCTTTCCTCTATATATTAATGTTTAGAATTGAGTTTAGTGATCTATTATTTTCTACTTTTTCTAAGCAAATATAAAAATCACTTTTGATGCTGTTTTTAAATTTTATTTTATTATAAATACTTAAAATAAAACATTTTTGATATATTTACATATTGAATTATAATTTTAAAAACTAAAGTAATTTTAAAATATTTTAAAGGTTTTTTCAAACAAACCAATTTGTTTGTGAAAACAAAAATATAAAAACATGTGAAAAATATACTTAAAAAATAATTTT
>NW_018188487.1:0-326 GCF_001263595.1 Phalaenopsis equestris
TAGAGGAGGTTGTGTTGCAAATGAGAAATCATTTGCAAAGTCAAGTTGCAACGATAAGAAATATAGAGAATCAACTAGGAAAAATTGCCAACTCACTTAACAATAGGCCCCAAGGAATTTTTCCTAGCAACATTGAGATAAACTCTAAAGAGAAAAATAAAGAACAAGTTAAAGCTGTCCAACTAAGAAGTGAAAAGGAGATGGAGGATGTAGTTCAAAGAGAGACTGAGATTGAGACATAGACCGTGGAAACTGAAAGACCTGAAGAATATATTTCTAAGGATTTGGAAAAACCAATATCTTCGACTAGGATTAACTTAGAAAAA
>NW_018188488.1:0-326 GCF_001263595.1 Phalaenopsis equestris
TTGGCATATATCTCAATGACATTAATATTGTGCTTTTGATATATATGTGTCAGCAATTTGATCATGAATTTATAGTGATTGTTGATTTACAAAATTATGGTTATAATTCAACAACAAATTTCAATATCTTCAATTCTATAGTGTGCAAAAATGAAAATCTAAATTTATTGTGTTATAGAAACATGAATTTTGTACAATTCCTTTTGATAATAATAATTGTCATTCTATTCGATATTTGCACTTCGATCCTGCATAAAATTTATTTAAATAGTTTGTTTCTTTGCACTACGATACTGGACATCTACAAGAAGATGTACCTTGGTGTA
>NW_018188489.1:0-326 GCF_001263595.1 Phalaenopsis equestris
GGAAGGATTAGGAAAATAATTAAGTTAATTAAACTTAAAATTTCCTAATTTTTTATCTCGCAATTCGCTATCAATCCATATATAAATAAAAATTGATTTTTTATAACTTATTTAATTATATATTTAATATTAATATGAACATAAATTTATTATTATTTTTATGAAATTATTTATTAGTATTTATCTATGTTATTGGATTGCAAGAGGGTTTGCTTAATTTATATATTATTTATTTATTTTGTATAAACTAGTAAAATATTTATTTGAAAATTTTTCAATTGTTTATTTATTTAGATTTATAAAATTTATTAGTTTAAAAGTTAATC
>NW_018188490.1:0-326 GCF_001263595.1 Phalaenopsis equestris
CATAGATCTCATCCAAATAAATTTTATGACAAAAGAAAAAAAAAAGATGAAGAAACTGTTAAGTGCAAACAACTTACACTAGTATTCAAAATGATTCCTAAATGATCATCATTGGCTTCAATGTATTCAATATTATCAAATGAGTCACCACATGAGGACATAATTATAGCTTCTTAAAATTTGTTAATGATCACGAAAAGGATTATATATCCTCACTCGAGCAAAAAACTTTTCATCTCGCATGAGATAGTAATAGTAGATTTGGTGATGAGGAAATAGTTGTGATATGAACTTGGAAATAAAACGTACACCACGATACAAGTGAA
>NW_018188491.1:0-326 GCF_001263595.1 Phalaenopsis equestris
TCCATGGGTGAGTGTATGGGCTTAGCACAAAAAAATTGTTTACTAAGTTGAATAGTTGAGTTGGAATAGCGTTGATGAAATCCACAAAAAGGTGAAGGCGCCTGAATGCTTGGTTGCTGATATGGAGGAGCAATTTAGGCAAGGTTTGGTCCAAGAGATGGAGGTAGTCAATGCACAGAGCTCACTAAATGATGTTATTAATCTGGAAACTCACATCTACGAGCAAAAATCAAACTACCTCAGTCATGTAGAGGGGGATAAAAACACAGTAATTTCATGCATGTATTAAACATAACAGATAAACTAAGGACATTTTAAAAATCAAG
>NW_018188492.1:0-326 GCF_001263595.1 Phalaenopsis equestris
ATTGGACTTCACCATGACTTGGCTAACCCCATCAAAAACCCATTAGCCATCTCGGCAACCATGATTAAAACTAATCATGATACCATCATGAATGGATGAAAAAGGTGTCATTCTTTCATGTTATAGTTACAGAATGATGTGGGTAAGTCACCAATCATCTTTCCTCTGATCCAATTGAAGAGAATCTTATCCAAATCATTCTTTCCATCAAAATTGGCCTCATCATGACATTTCATGGAAAGTGTGGAAGGATAGGGATTATGTGTCATTCTCTTCAAACTTCATAAAATGATTGATAAAACTCATATGGGGAAGGTGAATTTAGC
>NW_018188493.1:0-326 GCF_001263595.1 Phalaenopsis equestris
CAGTCATCAACTCAGTAGAGATAGTATAAGACAAACAAAGGATTAGGTTTGTTGATGGCAGACCGATTGAACAAGGTGTATTCTTTTAGGGATGACACCATGGCAAAGATGTTCAGAAACCTGATCGAGAAGTTGGAGTTCAAATTTCCTGAGTCGAAGAAGCCAGTAGAAGTTAAGATGGATTAACTTATCTATTTCCCATACCAAAAACTACTTGGTAACATCATAGAGGGTTTCTCCAGCTTCAAGGATTGCTCGAGAAAAATGACAAAAATAGAAACATAACAATTTTGAAAGAATATTTAAAAGAACTTGGAAGAGGTTCT
>NW_018188494.1:0-326 GCF_001263595.1 Phalaenopsis equestris
TATACAATATCTTGAAAGGAGCGGTCTGCGATGCGGTGTGGTACGAAGTGTTATATAAATATTCGAGCCATGTAATCCACTTAACTCATAGCTTCGGCGTATCATATACAAAAAAACACAGGTATGTCTCCACACTCCTACTGATCACCTCGGTCTTTCTATCGGTCAGGGGATGATATGTGATGCTCCTCTTAAGGATTGTCCCTTGTAACCAGAATAGTTTTTTCTAGAAATGTTGAGGAACCCCTTGTTCCTATCTGAAGCAATCAATCCTGGTACTTCGTATGAATGGACCACTTCCCAGATAAACACATTTGCGACTGAGA
>NW_018188495.1:0-326 GCF_001263595.1 Phalaenopsis equestris
AAAAAGTGCAAAGAAACAAATTTAGTGATGAACTAGGAAAAATTATAATTCATGGTCATATAAGGCATAATTCTAATGCATAAATTTTTGAGAGATGTGTGGAGGTAGACTGTATTAAAACATAAGTAATAAAAAATCCACCCACCCAGATCTGTATGAGAGATTATGAGTTTTATAGCTCATACTGAATTTCATAAATGTTATATAAGGGTCTTCTCTAAAATCACTAAACTATTATATCATTATTGGAAAAGAATTTACCATTTGATTTTAATAAGGAATGCCTAGAAGCTATTGAGATACTTAAACAAAAGTTGATCACCTCA
>NW_018188496.1:0-326 GCF_001263595.1 Phalaenopsis equestris
GAAGCAGAGGAGCGGAGGCAAAGGAAAACGGGGAGCTGCCAGAAGGGAGGAAGCAGTAGTTGGAGAAGGCCTGACCGGGCAGCGACCTGTTGTGAGTGAGGCGACCAGATGTTGTGGGCTGCAAATGGGAGTGCTGCGGTGGAGGGAGGCTGCGGGTACAACAAGTACCTTGCTGCTATGGGTTCAAGTTTGTCTAGTTTGGCTAGTCTGCTTGCTAAGCGGGTCGACTAGCCAATTGATAGTCACATCAATGCCTTCTCCAGCAAGTTTTCATGATACTTTTTCTTCTTCCCTAGGCATTGATGCCTTCTACGATGAGCTCTAAT
>NW_018188497.1:0-326 GCF_001263595.1 Phalaenopsis equestris
TTTTTTTAGCTCTGACTGACGAGGGATGTCGAGCGACACGTCAGGCAGTACAAGATTTTTCATCTGGCAAAAACAAGGGTGCAGAATGCGTTATACACCCCTTTACTAGTACGAAGGGCATTGTGGGTGGGCATTAGCATGGCTTTTGTGGTAGGACTTCCGAGGACATAGCGGATTAAGGATTCAATCATGGTCATCGTGAATTGATTCTCAAATATGGCACATTTTACCCCCGCCAGAATACAGGATGCTTCACATATCACCAACTTGTATTTCAGAGAAATCGTAAGACTGGGGTATCTTGGACCATCACATTTGACAGGAAT
>NW_018188498.1:0-326 GCF_001263595.1 Phalaenopsis equestris
GAAGCATTCCTATGGGTTTTGCATGCACAAAATTAGAAGCCGGTAGACATAATAAAGGCAAGAATTGTGCGACGATGTTTAGGGCTTGTTTGAAGAAGCATTTCAAAAAACTATGAATGATTACTGCCAAAAAAAAAAAAAAAATCAAAAAGTCAGACCATAGGTTTATGGCTGCCACCACACTTAAGCAAAGTCAGATTGTGAAACAGAGCTTTCCACCCCAACTTTTTGAAAAATCAAACAAAACACAGTTTTGTCAAACGATTGACAATTTTGTGTGTCACCGCACCGTTGCCCCCAAACACAGCCTTAATTTATTGTCATGT
>NW_018188499.1:0-326 GCF_001263595.1 Phalaenopsis equestris
TCGGTGACCGACAGCTTCTTATGGGCAACACCCCCACCCAAAAATAACGCCGACAAGCGGTCGAATGGGCTATTTTCTGATCAATTTTCGCTTTAAATAGAGCCTAATGTCAGTTTTCCAATAGATACATCCAAAAACTCTTAAAAAACATCAATATTTGTCTAATCTTTTATAAATAGGGCTTGCACCGACATTGGCGCTAGTGGTCATTTAATTAATTTGTGCTCTCTGTCAAATGGTGTCGTCGGCACCCAATCTAGTGCCATCAGCGCTGAACATTTCTTCTAAAGATCTATTTTGACTCCAAATTCCATCATTTTTGTTTC
>NW_018188500.1:0-326 GCF_001263595.1 Phalaenopsis equestris
TCTTCTAAGTTTCAGTTTTGGCATAGTAAGGTTAGGTTTTGAAGGTTACATTCTTCGAGTTGTAAAGCTTCTTTGTGAAGGATAATAGAACTTTTAATCTTTTCAATTCGGAGATAAATCGAGGAAGAATCATTAGGTGAATCATGATCTAATTTGCTTATGATTTTGTGGGCTTGCGTGAACAAAGCCGAAAGCTCTGGCCAAAATGCTTGAAAGAATCCGAGTGTGAGTGTAAGAATTGGGGAATTTTTGACAAAGGGTCATGAGTTGTATCACCAGAGAAGGAATTTGGTCATTCACGTACCCTAAAAATTTTTAGGGGCATT
>NW_018188501.1:0-326 GCF_001263595.1 Phalaenopsis equestris
ACACACACACACGTATATATATGCATGTATGTATGTACATACAAACATGCTTGTATCTACATGTCTACACACATGTGTGTTTATACATATATACATACATACCTACATATACGTATGAATGTATATATATACATATATATTGGTAGTCTTTTGTACTGTTTGGTATTATAGAGCTAAGGTGATAAAGTATTTGTGTCGAGGTGCTGACCATTACAAAAGTGTTTTCTATTAGACTTTTTTATTCTTTAAGTAATTGCGTAATTGATTGTAACTTGGTTAATTTGTTTAACCTTATCTTACAATTAAAAGCGTTGAAATAATATTTT
>NW_018188502.1:0-326 GCF_001263595.1 Phalaenopsis equestris
TTTAGTACAAACAATTCATATTGACCTTTTCTACTAACTCCATCCAAAAAATTTTCACCTCGCAAATAAGGAGTTAAGCAGAAAATTGCTTTGAGCTTTTCTACATAGTAATGTACGTTAGAATAGACGAATTTGATTAAATTCCAATGAAACAAATTAGAAATAATAAATCCTCTTCTGGTAATGCAATGCTTCGGTTGCTGCTTTTATGTCATTTTGACCCTTTTCTCCTCAGTATTAAACTGCAACCTGTGTGCTATTCCACTGCCAAGAAAACTGTTCTTGCATTAGCCACAAAAGAAGCATAATTCTCCATTTTAGAAAAT
>NW_018188503.1:0-326 GCF_001263595.1 Phalaenopsis equestris
GAAGATGTGAGGATTTATAAAGAAATGATGTAAGAATTTCCATGTGTTGGGCTTAGTAATTTGTAATCACAACCCACATATGATAATATATGTGACAATATAAAAAATGGTGATTAAATATTATATAACTACACATAAATTTTAATAAATTTTAAATTTTTAAAAGGAAATTGTATTATAATGACATTAAACAGTTCAATTTTGTGCTATCCAACTTTAACTTAAAGATTGACTCGTACTCATTTGATTGCAAGGAAGAGTCGAAATTAGTTTTGGATGTTGTTTTTAATCTCTGCCTAAATATTCTCGAATTTTGAATATTTTTT
>NW_018188504.1:0-326 GCF_001263595.1 Phalaenopsis equestris
AAAAAATATGTGAAGATAGTTGTTGCAACAAATGCACTCCATAATTTTATACGAAGATATCTATCCCGATATAATATCGATTTCAAGGCCTTCGATGAAGATCCTACATGCATGCCTAAGAAAGCTAACCAACTTCAAGCCAGACCTTCGGAGCACAAAGATGACCTTAGGAAGACAAGTACAACACTTCTGAGGGAGAAGACATCGAGGAGATGTTACGGTTAAGAGAAGAGATTACTAATGCTTTGGTGAATGCAACTACTGTACTTATATAGCATCACCTACATATTTGTAGTTGATAATTCATATTTTATCTCTATGTTTTT
>NW_018188505.1:0-326 GCF_001263595.1 Phalaenopsis equestris
TCTACCTACACAATTGCAGAATTGTTGTTTATTAAAATATAAACAACAAGAAACTGAACATGCACTATTAACAATAAAAATGAATAATTACTGTCTGTGTTTGTACAACATCATAAGACAATAATAACATTCTAAAAATAAATATGATCGATTATCATAAAGAAACATGAAATTATTTCAAATCGTATCATGCTTATCAATTTATAACTTGGTAGTTATTCATTAGGTAGTTTCAATTCAATTTATAATTACATATAGCCACTTTCCTTTGACACCCTGATACAAGGAAATGTGTGCACCAATTTCATGAAAATTCAATGATTTTT
>NW_018188506.1:0-326 GCF_001263595.1 Phalaenopsis equestris
TATATATATATATATATATACATATATATATATAACGAGTCGACTCCCGAGCTAAAGTGTCAAATCGAGGCTAGCTTGAGCCTTTTTTATTAGGTCATCATGCTCAGTTCACAAGCCACTTATCGAGTCGAGCTCTAGCTAGCTCACAAGTTTGCTTGACTCAATTACATCTCAACTAACCCTAGAATGAAAAATAACGAACATATATATTGGTAACTAGGAGGGGGGGAGGCGACAACTCTAGCCCCCAAAATAGGAGCCGACTGACCCAAGTAACCCCTTGACTGAACCGAGAGGCCCGATCATTTTAGCCTTCAGGGACCCTT
>NW_018188507.1:0-326 GCF_001263595.1 Phalaenopsis equestris
AAAAAAAACACTTTTTTTAAACTAAAGTTGTTACCTTTGGATTTCAGGACAAAGAGGGCTCCGGCGTCGAGCTTTGGAGATTGAGAAGGGGCAGCTCCATTGTTGTTCTGGTTTTCTTCTTGCTTTTCGCTCTCTCCCATTTTCTCTCTTTCTCGAGAGGGACAGAGAGTTTTTGGGCAAATATAAATGCTGATTGAGGAGTGTATTGTAATGAATTCATTGATTGTGGGGTAGGTGTTGGTGAGCGATGGCTAATTTGACTTTGATACTTTCAATTTGGAAAGATTTACATATATATCATACAATTCTTATGTATTTACATATTT
>NW_018188508.1:0-326 GCF_001263595.1 Phalaenopsis equestris
GTAAATATGGAAGTTTAGGTGTGAGATACGTAAATCCATAAAAATTGAGTGCTATATATGTAAATTTCCTTAAATTTAAGTCGAACTATTTAATAATTGTTTTATTAAAAATAAATTAAATATTAAAACTTAATTAATTTAGTAAATTTTGTAGTAATTATTAGTTACTTTAATAAATAACTAATTATGATTAGATGTAAATGTAACTATTTGATGACTATTTTTTATTATTTACTCAATAAAATTAGGATTTTTTTCTCATTCATAAATTTAAATATTTTATTATATATGAAAATAAAATAATAATAATAATAATAATAATAATA
>NW_018188509.1:0-326 GCF_001263595.1 Phalaenopsis equestris
ATTCATAGTGGATTATTTCAATTGGACTAAGCCTTGTAATTTTTTCCCCCTTCTAGAATTTTTCACGTAAAAATTGAGGTGTCTTCCTCTGCTTACTTCATTTTTTTTTATTTTCTGTGTGTGCTAAGTTTTTGTACGTCACTAATAATTCATTAATTCATCGCCGTGAACATTTCTACACACATCAAAACTAAAATGAGTTAGGTTTTTTGATTATTTATGTAATTTCAAACTAAAAGTAATAATTTATGATATTGAGAATATAAGAATAACACCTACACTATAAGAATCATCAACAACAACAACAACAACAAAGCATTAATCCC
>NW_018188510.1:0-326 GCF_001263595.1 Phalaenopsis equestris
TGAGTCTTGATTCATTTGTCTTCGCCCATCGACTTGCCGAGAGAACCAGAGAAGGGAAGTGCTCAAGAGGAGAGAAGCTGAGCATCGCTAAGAAGATGAGGAGTTTGAGAAATCGTGCAGCTGTTCAATTAACCTAATCGCGATTCGCGAGCCAAAACGGGGAGGTAGGGAGGATGGATCAGGGTGCTTAGGTACTGTTTGGAGTGATGCTTAAAGGGACTAGGCGACCGTTCTTCGAAGGAGTGCCTCCTCCATGTTTCCACCATGCTTTTGCGAGAGGGATAAGGGAGTAAAGTTTTCTCTACTAACGCTGGCCACGTGGTCGA
>NW_018188511.1:0-326 GCF_001263595.1 Phalaenopsis equestris
AAATTAATTAAAGACACTAAAATAGGATAGAAAACCAACTATTAAAACATGAACCTAGAAAACCCTGATTTTTATAATTATCAATATATTAAGAGCTAAAATAAATCATGATTTAAATATCAAATCCCAAAGTAATTCTAAAATAAACCAACTTAAAGCACGGGAACCACCACTGGGCAGATCAAATGTGAATCCTCTGTTTGTCTCCGTTGATTGTCAAATTAGATTTTAAAAAATAATTTCTGATTTAATTTAATATAAATAATTTTTATTTGGAAAATAGTATTTAAATTTTGAAAATATGAGACTAACAAGATCTCATACAT
>NW_018188512.1:0-326 GCF_001263595.1 Phalaenopsis equestris
CTAGGGATGTAGTGCTTTGACAAATCTGCTCCATTCCTTTTCAACACCAGCACTGAACCAATTGGTACTGGAATCTCAACCGATCCTTGTAATTCCCTTAGACAAACTATCTGTATCAGTTTCCCAAGCAGAATATTCCTCTTGCTCATGAATGAAAATGTACAAAATTGTCTGACAAAATCATGGTGGTCAGTGTAGGGAGGAATGCAGTATCATTCTTCATTAATGTTGATGATGCAACTACTCGGAATACAATCCACTGGTAATATATTTCATTCCTCCATTCTCTTCATCATTCTCTTTATCATGGATGACATGGGATCCAC
>NW_018188513.1:0-326 GCF_001263595.1 Phalaenopsis equestris
TGAGGTCAACAAATGGACCCCCAATAGGTGTGTTGGGCAAGCACGCTGCTAGTGTTGGCATTGATCGACAAGATCAACAAAAACTAAAACAGACTCCTAAGTCAACAGACCTAGAAAGAAATGTAGAATTGAGTGACAATTTTCTTCATTGGGGAATAACAACTACTCTCACTGAAAAAGAGATTCCAGAAATAACCATCGGGAAAACTGACGATCGAGGCGGAGACTCTATTTCAAATTAAATGCTTAATTTTGATGTCAACATTGATAATTTCAGAGAATATGATTGTGTGAGAGGACCAAATCAAGATGGAAAGCACAGAGAC
>NW_018188514.1:0-326 GCF_001263595.1 Phalaenopsis equestris
TTTTCATCCACTTTTAAAATTCCCGCTCGAATTTCAAAATTCACGATGAAAGCTAAACCCATATCTTTCAATTTTGTCACCTGTGTGTTCGATCTTATAAGTATCAATCTTTCGGGTGTCATGGATGCAATTAGCTCTAAAATGAATTATTTATAAACTACATTATAATTATACTGTAAAGATAAAATTATTTGGTATAATATGGAAGATTTTCATATCTACCACAAAATTCTTATGTAATTGCACATCTAACTCCTAAACTTTATTTCTACTCCCTTACAGGCTTGCTTCCTGACCTGACCCGTAATTACACAGATGTTTATATT
>NW_018188515.1:0-326 GCF_001263595.1 Phalaenopsis equestris
TGCTGCTCTCGCTTTTTGAGGACAAATTTGATGTTTTAGTTTAAAAAAGTTTGCATGCTCGATTCCTGCACTTACAAATATAACACCTAAACTTTGATTTTTACTTATACATATACATATATACAAATTCTTATGTTAAATGAAAGATGTTGAGAGGAATAAATATAAAAATAAAATTTGGACGTTAAATATATAAATATTGCAATTGAGTCACATCCATGTTGTTGTGAAAAACGATAAAATAAAAAATAGAATGAGAAAAATTACACGCAGCGACACAGATTTACGTGATTCAACAAATTTGCCTACGTCCACGGAGCTGCAAA
>NW_018188516.1:0-326 GCF_001263595.1 Phalaenopsis equestris
ACTCTTCACAAAATCCCACAAATCTTTCTACACCACCTAAATCTTCACATTCCAAATATTCATAAACTCAACACCACAAAGTCTCTACACTCTTCTCACAATATTCTCAAGACCAGTACATTAATTCTGATTCCCATCTTGGGAGATAGGTATAAGGCCACCTTAAATGAAGGAAGGCATCATATTCTCATCTTTCAAGATCGATCTAAAGCCACCTTAAATGGAGTAAGCTATCTGATTCTCTAGAGAAATATTTTGAGATGGGTAAAAGACCACCTTAAATGGACCAAGGCATCATATTCTCATCCTTTGAGATTTGTCTAAGG
>NW_018188517.1:0-326 GCF_001263595.1 Phalaenopsis equestris
ATTATTATTGATAAATTACTGTTATACATTTACAATGAGTATCTTTATAACTTCATCTTCTCTAATTCATGAGAAGAGTGTACATATGTACTCATCATTCATAGTAAAATATTTCAATTGGGCTAGACCAAATTTTCTCTTCCTATTATGTGGGTTTTCCACAAAAAAAATGAGGTGTCTTTTCTTGCTTACTTCTCTTTAATTACACGAGTGTATGCTGGTTATTCGTTCATTGCCAAGATGTTAAATAATCACTTTGCTGCCGCGAATCTTCGAATGCTTATTTTTCAAAAATCTATTTTCTAAATTCAACGATCATGCAAATA
>NW_018188518.1:0-326 GCF_001263595.1 Phalaenopsis equestris
CTCGGCTCTAATAAACTTCAAATTTGTCAATTTAGATATTTTCATCTTAATTTGTTGATATTGGGTTTAAAATTGATTTGAGTTTATTCAAGCTTGAATTTAAACTTATTGTCTAATTTTAAGATTTGATTAGAGTTAATAATGTTTAATACCAATTTTGAATATCTTGATTTAAATTTGTCTTTGATTTTGTAGGTGAATAAGAAGGTGACCAAAAGTGAGATCAACAAAAAAATTAAAAAAAAAATTTCATCAACATAAAGCTCTATCAAATTATTATATTTTTTTATCATGTACTAAAAAGCAACATTTTTTCTAATTAAAAA
>NW_018188519.1:0-326 GCF_001263595.1 Phalaenopsis equestris
TAGAAGTATGCTAACATATGTACAATCATTAGGTTGATTGATGCTTTTAGATCTCCCAAAACTCTAGAGAGTACAAAACTGCTGATGCTGACATAAATGTGTAGCAGTTTATTGTGATCGGTAGTAACAAGCAGCAAGTCTTCAACAATGAAGGTTACTCCAGGCTACTCCTTTAACAAAAAAACTGCATCTGAGGAGCATTGAAAAGATGAGCAAAGTAAATTTCTAGATCGAGTAAAGACTTGACTAGAGATTCCCTCATCTTCTTAGACAGGATCAGAGCATCTTAGTTGCTTAGTTTGGTCGGAAACCTCATAATATGAGCT
>NW_018188520.1:0-327 GCF_001263595.1 Phalaenopsis equestris
CTTTCATGTGACCTGTTAATGTTGTCCGAATTTATAAAAAATGAAGGGAAGATCACAAATCAAGAGCTGCTAAACCCTAAAATGTTAAAGCCAAAGAAACGGGGAGAGTTTCTTTAGCACTTCAGCTAATGAACAAAAATATAAAAGAGAAAAAGGAGCCCAAAAGAATTTCCCCTCTATTCATCACATCAATAGGTAAAAAAGTAAAGGGTCTCACTTCAAAGGCCAAAGTAGGCCAAAAAATCTAATAATGCACAGAAAATTTACAATATGCACCATTGAATAATGATTGCTTGCAAAGCTCATGAATCCATAGGGCTTCCACAC
>NW_018188521.1:0-327 GCF_001263595.1 Phalaenopsis equestris
AATGCAATATTATTTCGTAAATTAAAATATTTAACTTTAGTCATAATTTTTTGCGACATGAAAGCATATGAAATGATCAATTCAAAGTGATTAATTTTGACAGTGATAATAATAATAATAATAATAAATCACTTAAAATATTGAATTATAACATATAAGAGATAAAACTTCTATTAAAATAAAGTGATTCAAAGACTTCTAAGTAGAGCTACTTCGTAGAAAATAAGGCTTCCAAAATTTTGTTATGGTGATAATATTTAATTAATTTATTTCTTTAAATACGAAATAATATTTAAATTTTCTTAAATTCTCATTTGTGATAAATAT
>NW_018188522.1:0-327 GCF_001263595.1 Phalaenopsis equestris
TGGCCATAATGGGGTGGACGGTATTTCCTCTGCATCACTTTCTTCATCTTCTCCCACCTGGTAATATTATCACTGCCTTCTCTTTTTCTCTGTCTCCATATGTTCTCCCATTTCAAAGAGGCACTTTCTTCAAATTGATAACAACTAATTTGACCTTCTTGTCCTCTGGCACATTTTTATACTCGAAGATCCGCTCAACAGATTGCAACCAATCAATAAAAACTTTTGGATTCATACCGCCCTCAAAATTTGGTAGATCAACTTTGATGCAGAAGTATCTGTGCCCTTCAAATGATATCTCCTCTCTCAATTCTCCCTATGGAAGGA
>NW_018188523.1:0-327 GCF_001263595.1 Phalaenopsis equestris
TCTAATCAACAATTAAAGTAACATAAGTAATTAAGCATAATTAATGATATGCTTAAAAATTGATTTTTTTATGATATTATAGACAACTAACAATTCGAGACAAATATTAAGTGTGTTAGAAGATTTAAGACAAGCCATACAATTTTAGGGTAAGTACTTGTACTTTTAAATTCTATTAGGATTTGATTTCTTCTAACTTTTATACACTTTGTTAATTGTTTGGATATATTTTATACTACAAGACTAAAATCAAAATGATTTATCTGCTCTTTAAGCTCATTTGATCGTATTGAATTGAATGTCACTAATATTTATATATCCATCAAA
>NW_018188524.1:0-327 GCF_001263595.1 Phalaenopsis equestris
TACAATACAAGATTGAAATTATTTCATAGAAAACTTAAGTCTAGGTGGTTAGGACCATTCACTATTATAAAATTCTATCCCTATATAACTGTGAATATTGAAGATGCAAAGACCGGAAAGATACTTAAAGTGCACAAGAACACACTGAAACCATATTTTGATGGTGAAAGGCCAATTTTTAAAGAGACTGTAATGTTGGGGCATTCAGTGTAAAGACTGGAATGTCTGGCTGACTACTTTAAACCAAGCACTTTGCAGGAGGCAATCCATATTTATCATTATTTATTTTGCTTATCTGTTTTTGTTTACAGTATATATATATATATA
>NW_018188525.1:0-327 GCF_001263595.1 Phalaenopsis equestris
ATTAGCCTAAGGGATTTCTTACCTCATTTCTTTGTAGGATCGATACATGAGATCTTAAAAGAAAACCCTATATTACTTGAAATAATATGCATACTTGCATAGTACCCCTAGTGTGTAAATTATTTTCTAGATGTAATAGCATTTTCATTTTGCACACTGGCCACTAAATATAAATTGGGTGAAGGTTTTGGTCATCTTTTGGAAGCAAAATTACTGTGTAATTACGGTTCAGGTTAAGTTTTTGGTGTTGTTGCCCTGGATGCTTCAGTAAGAACTTTTTGGAGAATTTTACTTAAACATGTAAGACTTAGATTTGGAAATTATAGT
>NW_018188526.1:0-327 GCF_001263595.1 Phalaenopsis equestris
TTGTACCTATGGTAACATAAATAAAGGTAGTTCAAAATGATCTAATGAAGAATATGTATTGGGCGACTCTCAAAAAGGAACAAACGAAAAATTAGGATTCCTAAAACCAGAACCAGCTAGCTGGGGATGTAACCTATAAGACAAAAACTAGAGGCAAGCTGATACGCCAGCTCTTCCAGTTGCGTCGGCTATGCCAGAATCTGGACAGGCATCGGTCCAGCAGGAAGCAGTCTGAACCGGCCAGACCAAGTCAGCACAACCTAGGGGGCAGAAACCCTTAGGAGCAGTCGGGATGATTCCAGCGGTCGGATGAGGCCCAAGAAAAAA
>NW_018188527.1:0-327 GCF_001263595.1 Phalaenopsis equestris
ATATGTTACTCAACAAAAATAATTCTTACAGTTCTAATAAGTTCTTTTAAGTTAGAAAGTAATTTTTCGTTAGCTCCTTGACAACGACGGTAAAAACTTGATGTGGGTTATATATATGCTTGTAATATTTTTCAACACCCAAACAAACGTGACTCAGAAATATGCAGGACAATCGCAATAAAAGTTTACTTAGGTATCAGTTTCTCTTTTAACTCAATAAAAGCTTCCACTCATAGTGAATTAATATATATTTTTTTAATGTTAAATAGTCAGTAGGTTGCTAGCTCAAGTGTACATATCGCAAAAGTAATAAAAGGCTTTAATGGA
>NW_018188528.1:0-327 GCF_001263595.1 Phalaenopsis equestris
GGGGTCGTGATATCACCAATTTCCAACTCTCTCATTTTCTTAATGCAATTATTGTCATATATTAATATAATCTAATATTAATATTTGTATAAGCATTAAATCTAAATTAATTAATTCAAAACTTCATCTTCATTTAACTTATAGTTTTTCTTCATGGTCATCCACTCTTCTCAATCCAATCCAAAAGACTTCTTTCTACTGCGCTTTGCGACTATAATCAACAATATCTCATATTAATGGTTAACTAAAATTCAATTATATAGACTGAATTCTAAAACAATAAAATAAAAATAAATCCTAACTCTTTAAATATGCTCGGCTTAGTTC
>NW_018188529.1:0-327 GCF_001263595.1 Phalaenopsis equestris
ATTGAGCTTGGACAGTGGATGTCAATGGCTAAGGATGGTGGGTTGAAACCAAGAAGGTCAAGGAAAGCTCTATGAGCAATTTAGAAGGCTATCCTAAGAAAATTGGCAACACTCTTCCTTTGGCTGTAAGGATGTCTTATTTATAGACCATGTTATGACTATCAACAAGGCAAGCCACGGTGGCCAAAATGAAGCTTAGGTGGAGGGGAATTCGGTGCAAGTGACTAATGAGACATTGAAACACTGGATGGTGACCAAAAGAAAATAGATTAAGATTTTCATATCTATTTTTCACTGTTTTTGATGATATTACACTTTAAAGAAAGA
>NW_018188530.1:0-327 GCF_001263595.1 Phalaenopsis equestris
TAGTATGTCAAAATTATTGAAGAATGGACTTTCCATGGTCTATTTTGACAAACAAGATGGAAACGACATATTGTAAATCAAGCTTGAATTACTTTAAATTGTTATAAAATTGCTCAAATATCGACTGTTCACAAAATGGATTGCACCGACACGTATAAAATATCAAAATTACTTTTGATAAATACCATATAGTCTAAAATCTTGCCTAAAATCAATTTGCAAAAGTTTCTTGTACATGAGGCTAGTGACATGTAAATTGAGGCACATGATAAATGAGATTGTATGTCAATTGATAAATTTATCTCGTTTTATTATTATTATTATTAT
>NW_018188531.1:0-327 GCF_001263595.1 Phalaenopsis equestris
ATACCTTAATATATGCTAAGATTCTTGAGGTCCCTTAATACATCCTAAGATTCTTTTATTTATAAAGAAAAAAAAAGGGGAAGTGGAAGATTACATTCATGCCCTTGCTTTATGATAAGTCGTAATATTCCAATCCTTTTCTTGCTTGGATTTGCTATCTGGAGCTTTTCTCATCTTTGGACTCGTCGTTGGGAGGATGGCCCTAGTTGTCAGCTGGCTAGTAGTGGTCGACCCAGATGGTTGGTTAGTGGTGGTCAGCCTAAGAGGCGGGCACTAGTGGTGTTGGTCGACTCAATTGACTAGTTGGTGGTGGTTGGCCAGCACAGG
>NW_018188532.1:0-327 GCF_001263595.1 Phalaenopsis equestris
GCTGCCTCACTACTTTTCCCTTTCTTACTTATATGGAGTTTGTCGATTCCTGCTCAAGTAAACAATAAAGCTTTCAGAGTAAACCACGATGGGATCATAATAGTGGCATTGGGGACTTGAAGTGGGGAGAAAAGAAAAGTGCGATGGGATCTGTTTGGTGGTAAAGCCTTATGAAGTGGTAACACTGTGTCACGGTGGCTGTTTTTTGAAGTAAAGTATTCTATACTTACCTGATCTTACAAATTTTGAATGCATAAAAAATTAAACCAACAGGATTATAAATTTCTCAAAGAAATTACTCTTGTATTTATTTTTTATACAACAAAA
>NW_018188533.1:0-327 GCF_001263595.1 Phalaenopsis equestris
ATGATGAAGAAAAATATGAACAAATAGTCACATATATCATTTTTTTAGAAAAATTTACATAAATGCTACAAAATTTTTATGCATTTATATATCCAAAACTTTAAATAAATTTGAGTGTTGAAATGTAAATAATGAAAGTTTCAAGTGTTATATATGTAAATTCATAAGAATTGTTTGGTATGTATGTAAATGCACTAAAAAAGAATGAAAACTGTACAAACTCTGCTTTGATAATGAAGCATGAACCATATACTAATATTTTATTTTTTTCTGATTTATTTCCTTCCCTAAATCACAAACTAGCTTGATAATTAAAGCAAAAAAAAA
>NW_018188534.1:0-327 GCF_001263595.1 Phalaenopsis equestris
GCCCATCGACCGTCTCTACTCGCCATCGTCGGCCACCCCTACTTGTAATTTTGTATCTCAAATATGATCATAATGTTTAACGCCGTATTGGAGACCTGACGATAACTTTCAGCCCCTATAATCATCTACCACCGTCTGTCAGCCGTCGTCGACGACCACGGGCAGCCCCTGCTCCCCACTACGATCACTCCTGCTTGCTAACGTCGTATCCCAAATATGACTATAACGTATAATACCGTATTTAAGATCTGATGATAAATTTTGGCCTATGAAGTTGTCGATCACCATTGATAACCACATGTAAGCTGTCATTCAGATGGAGAATTC
>NW_018188535.1:0-327 GCF_001263595.1 Phalaenopsis equestris
TGCATGCCACTCAATTTCTATGTATTTGCATATCTTACGATACACCTTAATGTTTACATAAATGCGGCCTTCATCCATCCATGAAAAGATATATCTAGCTTTTTAAATGTTCAATATTTCACACAATTATTTTATACATTCGCAGGAGATTATCAAGCAAAATTTTCTAATTATTAAATATATCATCCCAAACATATCTAGCTTGAATCATACGAAATGAACGTGAACCATACTCAACATAAAATCAACATAAAATTAAATTAAAATTTTGGCTTGTAGCTTGATTGAACTCGATCCTTTTTTTTTTTTTTTTTTTTTTTTTTTTTT
>NW_018188536.1:0-327 GCF_001263595.1 Phalaenopsis equestris
TTTCTATGCTTAATATCCTTTACATTTATTACATATTTTTTAATGAACTTGCACTTTAATGAAATGTTATTTTCATATCCATTTGGTAGATATATCAATTTGGAGCGCAATGGAGTTGAAAGGGCGAACCGAAGCAAAACGGAGTGAAATAGTGGAGTTGCTTGAAGACACCAAAAAAACTGCACCGAGGCACTAAAAAATGGTTGGAGACACCTAGGTACCAGAAACGGTTGAAGACGATTTTGGACAACTTTTGGTGGTTTGGGATGTTCTGGAAGGTTTTGGAAGGTTTTAGATGGCTATGCACGCCCCTTGGAGTGGTTAAAT
>NW_018188537.1:0-327 GCF_001263595.1 Phalaenopsis equestris
TTTTTTTTTGTCTAGGAAATGTTCATTTTTTCTGTTGTCGGTTTACTTTAGTAAAATAGAGCTAATGCACTTGAGTTTGAAATCATACTCATATTTGCTGGGCGAAAGGTTGGCCTTATTTCGTTGGCTTTGTAAGGTGGCTTGTAAAATCACCCTGGGATAGTTTGATGGATGATGGGTGAGCCTGACAATAATAACATGATATGATTTGATTAAATCAAATTATAAAATTATTTATTTCAACTTATCATATATATGATTTAAATCTTTGCATGAAATATTTTTTACTTGACATTTTGATAAGTCTTTCCCAGCTTGTTTTGCAAG
>NW_018188538.1:0-327 GCF_001263595.1 Phalaenopsis equestris
GGAGTTCGACAGTCAAGGTTCTTGGCTGCACAGAGTTCGGTACATAGTTGGTGTTCGGCTCTCTCCAAGAATAGTCCAGGAGGATAACGTCAGCATGCAGGGAGTTCTTGGAACAGGCGGAAGGCGAACTGCAGCAAGAGTATCAAGGGAGTTGGGCAGGTCTTCAGCTGTCAGGAAGCAGGAACTCGTGGATCCATTTCTTTAGCACTGTAATAATAGTTCGGCAATCCAGCTCCTAACTGAACTCTACAGGTGCTTCTTGGGTTGCCCAAACTGCAAGAAGGAATTTGGCTGAGTTCTTTAGCCTGCAGGTTCTTCCATTCAAGA
>NW_018188539.1:0-327 GCF_001263595.1 Phalaenopsis equestris
TGTAAATACATAAGAATTGTATGATATGAATGTAATGCCCCGCTCATTTGGTTTTCGAATCAACTTTGATTTGAAATTTCCGTAAGTCTCTAAATCTCTTTTATTTAATGATTTGTTTTCAGAGAATTCTTAAGGCTTCTGATACATGGTCGCTCATAATTTGAATTTTCAACCAAATTCTTATAGAAATATTTGGATGTTCTTATTCACTAAATATGATGCTTGTTAATATGCGTATGGGAAGGATATAGTAAAAAGAAAATAAAATGGAGAAAACACAATCGAGCAAAAGTAAATGTATGTTTTTTTCCCCCAAATTACATACCA
>NW_018188540.1:0-327 GCF_001263595.1 Phalaenopsis equestris
TGGCTTTTTGGAAGCTTGCTGGAAGGTTGATTTGGTCTAGGTTCTGGTTGTTGGACATTGTGTTGAATTTGGTTTTAACCGCCTAGGATTTCTTAGTGGGCCAGGAGTTAAGTGGTGCAGTTGTTTTCTATATTTTAACTGTACTTCATTGTTGCTGCTATGGGGGTTTTGATTTTATTCTTATTTTACTTTTTTTGGTTTGTTTGGTGAATGGATGGCTTTTTTGGCTAGACACTGATATGCAATTAGTTGGTTGGTTTTTTTGCCTTCATAGAGTTGCATTATACGATTCTGCTTGATGCCACACTAGGCTTTATGTATTTGGAT
>NW_018188541.1:0-327 GCF_001263595.1 Phalaenopsis equestris
ATTTTTATGTCTTTATAATTGTCAATTTGCATCTTCCTAAGATTATCACTCAAATATCAAAATTAACAATAAAATATCAACCTATTTTTTTCATTTTTATCAGAGTTTAAAAACATAGTATAGTTAAGAAAAAAAATAATAAGCTAGATGATCATTTTATTAACAGCACTATTAAGGTGCTACATAAATACCATAAAAAACTACTCTATTTACCTATCTAGCACTTAAACTTATTATTTATTATTTTACCACCTAAAACTTCTCATATAAAAAATATCACTCCGTTCTAATTGTCGCCATCATGGCCCCGAATCCCATAAACGCCTT
>NW_018188542.1:0-327 GCF_001263595.1 Phalaenopsis equestris
GTTTTTTCCAATATTCTTTTAATTTCATGATTGGAAATTTTAGCTAGAACACTGGTCTGAGAATGATACGTTGTGGTAATTCTATGCTTAATTCCAAAATTTTCAATTAATATTTCAATTCTTTTATTCTTAAAATGACTTCCCCCACATGTAATGATTACTCTTGGCATTCCAAATATACTAAAAATAATTTTCTTTAAGAACTTTGCAACACTTTGAGCAACACAATAGGGTAAAACAACCAATTTAATCCATTTAAAAACATAATCAGTAGTAATTAAAATATATATACTTCCCGAAGATGGTATAAATGGTCCCATAAAATCC
>NW_018188543.1:0-327 GCF_001263595.1 Phalaenopsis equestris
CCTTAAGAAAATTTTAAAAGGTTTACATGGGTCAGAAGACCACTCAGTCCATTCTTCATGATTTTTTGAATTATATTTTTATTATTATAATTTTTTGTTGGTTTTAAAAAATAAATAAATAATATGTTTTATCTCGAAAATTGTCTTTTATATTTTTTTTAATCTCTCTGACTTTATAGAACCTAGAGAAATTAATTTCATATTTTTCTAAGTTTTGTTTTATTTTCTATAATTTTTTAAGTTAAAAATATAGAAAAATACATTTAACTACTTAAAATATACTTTTATAATCTCAAAATTTATGGAAATTTTTAAAGTTATTTTTTT
>NW_018188544.1:0-327 GCF_001263595.1 Phalaenopsis equestris
TAGTGTAAACATAAGAAGTAAAAGTTAAATGCTAGATATGTAAATAAATAAAAATTAGATTGTTTGTTTGCAAATGTCCCAAATTATTATAAATTTGTTATGAAAAATATTACAAATATTTTGTTGAACCTACGAGTAGTTTTTTTTTTTTTTTTGAAAAATCAAGTTAGTATTTTTATAATTATCAGATTTTAGCTGATTTAATTATAAAAAAAGATATCCAAATAAACCACAAATTTAAAAAATGCATTAATGTTCTAGATATCTCGAGCTTTCAGGTGATCTTATGCGAATGATACTGGTTGGGATAAAGTGGTTGCAGAGGCC
>NW_018188545.1:0-327 GCF_001263595.1 Phalaenopsis equestris
TCGGAGCGGCCGGTCGAACCAAAGTGAGATGCTCATCGAGCCGGGGTGGCCGGTCTGAGCAAAGTAAGATGCTCGTTGGGCCGGTGCGGCCGATTGGAGCGAAGAAATGCTCGCCGGGCCGGGGTGGCCAGTTGGAGCGAAGTAAGATGCTCGCCGGGCCGGGGTGGTTGATCAGAGCGAAGTGAGAGGCTCACTGGGCGTGGATCAGAGCGAAGTGAAATGCTCACTTGGTCGTGGCTTCTGGTCGAAGCGAAGTGAAATGCAACATGCACCAAACAAAAATTCCATATGCAACAAACCAACATGCAGGTAGTAAACTGGGCTCGT
>NW_018188546.1:0-327 GCF_001263595.1 Phalaenopsis equestris
AAAAAATATCCTTTTTTTTTTCCCCTCATAATAGTTTCAAAACTATTATTTCATGCAAAGCCGCAACTGCTTCCTAACAGTCCCAATTTCTTAATTATTTGTTGCATTGAAATTAATTATTTCTTAATTAACTTTTTTTCTTAATCAGATATACGATCCAACTAAGAAATGGGAAAGATACACTATTCATGGAGATTAAACTCTTTCATAGTATGGATGCCAAAATGGGAGACTTAAAAAAAGGCTTGTTTTATGCTATTTTTTGCACTTTTGCCCTCAGGATAACTTTGCAAACTAGACCTGGTTTCTTAATGATGTGTAAATTGG
>NW_018188547.1:0-327 GCF_001263595.1 Phalaenopsis equestris
CAAAGAGAACTCAACAAATATCTCTCCTAGAGGAAGATAAAAAACTAACTTCACAACTACATGTAAGCAACTAAGAAAAGTAACATTTCATTCACTATTTTCTCAACATTACAAAGGCAGAAAACACAGAGTTACAAGAAAGAAATTTAATGAAACAAACATGCAGGAGTCAACAAAACTACTTAAGAAACAAGAGTGGTTAGTCTTATAATTGTAATCTTGAAATTCACTTCTTAGTTGCAAAGTTAATGGTCTTAAAGTTGGCCGCATGTTGGCTGTACAACAAGGAAGGGATTGGCCATACCCGTATGAAAGAAGAGTGGCTTT
>NW_018188548.1:0-327 GCF_001263595.1 Phalaenopsis equestris
AAAAAAAAATTATTATGCAGATTATGGCTCTAAATGAATCGAGATTGAGAGTAATATTTAGTTGAAGCTCGTTTATTCATTTTCTCATCAAGCCTATCTAACATGTGAGATAGTAATGATATTAATAATAAGTGTATTCATAACTTTTTAAACAGATAATAATTCACTCTACGCTATCTTAATATTTTATAAATACTAAAATTATAATTTCAACCCGCCCATCAAGCCACCTTTCACATGTTGAAGCTTGTTTTTTTAATCAAATTTTAATTAAAAGTAAGTCATTTTTATCATCTTTATTGTATTCGCTACAATCATATATATATA
>NW_018188549.1:0-327 GCF_001263595.1 Phalaenopsis equestris
AAAAAAAAAAAAAGGAAAAAAAGAAAAAAAAGCCATGCAAGAGCTAAGTTGTCAAAGCCAATTATTCTATGACAAAATTAAAAGAAAATCAAAAGATTCAAAGCTATAATTTGAAAGCATGGTGGAAATATTTGTGAATCATCCTGATTTATTAGCTGTCTAAAGTTCAGACTTAAAATAATATCATTGTGAACAAATATGCTGTAGAGAATTATTGGATTCTCTACATCCATATGATGCATAAGGCGTATTACTTCGGTTTTCTCATCAACTTTTATATAAGCATGGTGTTAGGTAAAGTTGTTACTGGACTAAAAATGTAAGCTA
>NW_018188550.1:0-327 GCF_001263595.1 Phalaenopsis equestris
ACCTCCATGCTAGAGATTTAAAGGTCTCCATTTATCAACTATAAGCTTTAATTTTAAATAAACTATAAGTAAGAAAGTTAATTTTTGCCTTATCAATTGATTTTTATTTTTATTTTAAAAATTAAGCAAGTTTGTTTTTAAATAAAAAAAATTTTAATCCAAATATAATTTTATATTAAAATTTTTTTAATTATTTTCTTTCTCCCACCAAAATCAGTCTTTAACACCACCCCTCTCCGCCGTCATCCGCTAGCATCCCAGTCCTAGCCCCAATGAATTCCCGACCTCTCTCACCGCCATCCGCCGCCCCCGCCGCCCCCGCCGCCG
>NW_018188551.1:0-327 GCF_001263595.1 Phalaenopsis equestris
TTAGTTTTTATTTTCTCTTGGGATTATGAAATAAATTTAGTCTTTTGTGTTATAGATTTTATTTTAATTATAAAATAAAATTGTTGGATAATATTATTCTGACTGACAGACAGTTTCCGCATTTCTAATTCTAAACTTCTGGGCCGGGTCATGACACCTAATGAGAAATAAACTCATATTTTAATGAAGTTCAAACTTAAACAATTTTAAATTGTGATTTGAAGTAGGTTTCCATGTCCCGGACATAATTGAAAGGTCAATTCAAGTTGATTTGTGCGACTCAATATTGTGGAGTATATTAGTTCGGTTGGGGAAAAGAGGAAGATA
>NW_018188552.1:0-327 GCF_001263595.1 Phalaenopsis equestris
ATTAGCTTGAGGATTACACCCGTCGATCGCCTCGAAAATTACAAGAATCTCTCCTCTCTCTAACTCTCTCGAACCAAGAGCCATGTGAAGAAGAATCCAAGGAGAGAAAAACAAAAGCAAGCCTTTTGTTTTGCCTTCTTCTAGTAAGCTTAACCGAGCCAGCGGAGGAGTGATTTTGGAATAATAGGATCAATGCTGTTAATTAATCCATTGCTTAAATAAGTGGAAGCCCATCAAGCACAAATGGAAGCCCAACAACAATTTCCTTTCTCTTCAGCGAGTCAAGGTGGCGGGATTCATATAAGAAAAGCTGTAGAAGATTTTTAG
>NW_018188553.1:0-327 GCF_001263595.1 Phalaenopsis equestris
TATATATATATATATATAACTCTATGTTTATGTCTTTGTGACATGTTGTAATTGTAATCAATAAACTTGTAACTGAACATTATGTCAAGATAACGAGTTACCAAAAGAAGTTATTTTGGTAATTAATAAGCTTGTTCATGTTATTTTAAAGAAAAATATTTTAATTTAATGATGAAGGGATGTTACAATTCCCCCCACCCCTTAAGAAACGGTTGTTAGCGTTAATGTTAGACTATGAAACAGTTGTTGTTATTGTTGGACTAATATATTTATAAAACTATATGTGTATGTTTTTGTGACATGTTGTAATTGTAATTAATAAACTTG
>NW_018188554.1:0-327 GCF_001263595.1 Phalaenopsis equestris
TATATATATATATATATATTACCATGCATTTCAATTTCAATTTTAATTTCAAATTATTTAAATTGAGCAATTATGAGACCTTTGGAACTCTGTGGAGCCATCAATCATATAGAAATGATCTGGATCCAATCATGTTTCGTGTAAAACTAAAGATTACTAACCTGAACTATTTAAAAAATAGCTGTAATTTCTTTTTAATAAAATAAAATAACATTACAAAATGCATTGCATTCAATAATTAATATTTTTAATGTTATTTTAATTATCACAAACGTATAATATTTTTTCTATCTGAATTTATAATAAAAATTATTGGGTGTTGGAAGA
>NW_018188555.1:0-327 GCF_001263595.1 Phalaenopsis equestris
GTTAATAGAGAATTGATATTATTAATACATCTTTAATCTAAGAAATAAAGAGAGGTAAGCCTTTTTGGACATTCAATGAAGAATTAAGTGATGATTGATGGTTTTTCTAAGCAAAATATTTTCTTATGTCAATATTGGGTCAAAATTTAGAGTTAGAGACACCAAAATTTTGAAGGATTTAATTTGCTAAAATGATATTATTAGAGGAAAATATCTTAATCATAAAACTAATTTGAGATTCTTGAGTGATAACTAGTAGAACAATCTTCAATCCATTGGCTAAAATTTTATCCACCAATTTATATGAAGTATTACTTAAAAAATTTG
>NW_018188556.1:0-327 GCF_001263595.1 Phalaenopsis equestris
TTTGAGTTCAGTACCCTAAATTTTCTAGCCAATTCACTCTTTAAATTATAATTTTCTAAATTTTTATAATTATTTTTAAAATTAATTACATGGTTGGTAGAAAATTGGACATTTTCCTTATAGGGAAATTTTACGTCTTTTGAAAAATGAGGTAAGGTCCCTAAGAGTGGGTAATTTCAATTGGGAAGGAATCGTAGAGGTCCTATAAAGCTTTTGGAAGAGTTAAATTGGTGTTTCAAAGTATTTCTAGTTGGACCCAAATGTTTCCCTAGATTTCAATGGCAAAATTAGGTTTTCCTAATGGAAGGGGTGACCTAGGGATAGGGG
>NW_018188557.1:0-327 GCF_001263595.1 Phalaenopsis equestris
TTTTTTGGCCTATTCCCAATTAAAGTTCTTATGGCAGTACTTGAGTTTAGGTGTTGTATATAGATGCTTAAACGAGCTGCTCAATATAGGAAGTGTGTGGTATGTATGTAAATGATTCAAAAAGAATTTGCCCTATGGGGGTTGTAGTAAAGGCAATCTCTGGAGAGTTCCATATTGCCCAACACATTTGTTAGTATAGATATTTTATTCAAGCATTTTCAATTAAAAGTAACAGAGGTATAGTTAGCTGGACAAAGTGCATCTCACAATTGTGTTGCATATAAGTGGTCTCTTTTCTGGAAGGACAAAAGAGGGGAGCATACTTCC
>NW_018188558.1:0-327 GCF_001263595.1 Phalaenopsis equestris
ATATTAACAAGTTTTGCAATAATATAACATTATCAATCAAAATAAAACTGTGAAAATAACATTGCCGGCCGCATATAAATCTGCAGTTTTTCATATTTATTTAAAATTATAATCAAATGTGATGTGATGCAAACCATGTGAGAGACTTATTCAGCAATAGTTATATTAAATGATTTATATTTCTCTGCCCCTTTAGGAAGGAGTTACTGCAGAATAGCATGTTATTAATGCTATATATTTACATAATATAGAGAGTTATAAAGGGTCCTTCAATTATTATATGATAGCTTATAAAATCAGTTTTGTTGGCTCCGAATTTAGATTGAG
>NW_018188559.1:0-327 GCF_001263595.1 Phalaenopsis equestris
TATGCAGGGCACTATAGCGCCACTGCCCGACTCTATTGCGTCGAACTAACCCGTGAGCCATTTTAAGAGTATGGACCCACAGCTTTTGCCATTTTCATCCTTGGTTCATCTCCTTCCTCCATTTTGTTTAATTTTTCTCCCTTAGGGTTTCATATTGTGCTTGATTGGCTTGAAGTTAGTCCACCAAACTTTGGATTTCTTCATATTTGAGTAAGATCTTCACCTTGGATTTAAAAAATTTTGATTTGACAGTGGATTTCATCCACATTATGGTTTAGGCCAAAAATTTTATAACTTGATGAAAATAGTGTGAAATCCATGGTTGAT
>NW_018188560.1:0-327 GCF_001263595.1 Phalaenopsis equestris
AAAATACAGGCATGATTTATAATACGAACGCTGTCATAATCCCACATAAATATCCATTTTTCTATTTGCATTATTTTTAGCATAAAACTCTTATCACATACATCTTACAAAAAATATAGAAGGTCAACTATGTTATGTTATTCTAAGAAGATTCGTTGAAGGGCCAAATGGCTGCACCCATCATATTTTTTTCAAGAGATCTATTTAACTTATAGAAATACTTTTGAAAGTCAAATCCCCTCTTAAAACAAAAACATAAAGGAAATAGTTTGTATTTTTTTAAATATAGTTCTTTATATTGTTGAACTAAGGACCTCCAAATTACTC
>NW_018188561.1:0-327 GCF_001263595.1 Phalaenopsis equestris
GTATAAAAGGTATTAAATGATGAAGTTTAATTATCCTAAATTAATACCCTAATCTATATTATCTCTGTAGTAGCAGACGCTTGCATTGCGCTTAACTACACATGCGACGGTCTGATGGATTGACCAATTGGGTAATTAAGTGGAACCTACTTAAATCTAGCATTCCCCTTATTCCCTCTCCCGACACTTCGGATTCGCGAGTCTGGAGAGTTTTGTGACCCTGCACTATAGCTTAACAGGATTAAGTGCAAGTTGTTCGGCTAAGAGTCGAAACCCACAATTTGTGGTCTCTTTTATGATATTTCAGACATTCCTTTCCATCCTTAC
>NW_018188562.1:0-327 GCF_001263595.1 Phalaenopsis equestris
TGAGAGAGAGAAGCTCGTTAGGGTTTCCGTTTGGACGACAGCAGAGAGAGATAAGCAGGGTTAGCTAGCTAAACAGTAAGAAAGCATTTATGAAGGACTATTTGCTCGAGGATATAACTAATTAGAATCAATTAAACTGTCCTTTTTGAGCGGCTGTAATTTTTATGGCCATGATAATATACATGTTGCGAGGAATTTTTTTTTTAATTGGCAAGTACAGATTTTTTAAGAGGAATTTTCTCAAAGCTATTGTGCTCAAGCCATTCTTTTAAAAAAAAAAAATCATTTAGTGTTGAATGATTGAATCTGAATCTGTCTCAAGACTAA
>NW_018188563.1:0-327 GCF_001263595.1 Phalaenopsis equestris
CTATGTGAAGAATGTGATGTGTTATTTGAGATTGATAGTCCTGAAGGAGCAAACTGTTGGTCTATGAATTTTGAGTTAAGTTGCTCCAATAAAAAACCAACCCTAGTTCTAAGGAGCATAACCATCTTGACTTTTTCCTTAAGTGAGAAAGGGAATAGTCATAATTTAATAGCATCGTTAAAGACACTATTAAACTTAAATCTAGCACATAGTTCTAAGAAACTATCCAATGGGAGGTATGAGTATTTTATAGGTAATCTCAAAACTGATTTTACGGAATCATTAAGATTAAATCTTTTTTATTTTCAAATGTAGGGCCTTTTATAG
>NW_018188564.1:0-327 GCF_001263595.1 Phalaenopsis equestris
TCATTATCAAGAGTTTTCTTAAGTGACTTCGGTCGTTTAGGATGCAATTAACTATAGGGGTCTGCCTCTATAGGGAACTAAAAAACTCAAGTAATATAAACCCTATCCAATTCTTATATTTGATAGGGGAACTTGTCGACCAAAATATAAGAAGGTTCGCAGATCAAACAGATGCCACAAACTTTTTTTTTATTTTATTTAATCGAGATCATTGACAAGTAACGTGTTTATTCTTCATGATTGTTGCATCTCTTGTAGTATTATGCTTGGTCATTTAAACTATAGTATCTGTTCAGTCTCACATTTTTTCAAAATTATATATATATA
>NW_018188565.1:0-327 GCF_001263595.1 Phalaenopsis equestris
TCTCCTAGACCAATTGAACCTTCAAGTGGCCTTGACTTGGCTTCAAACCTAGCCCAAACACAATACAAACCAAAATCCTCAATTTTGCCCCAAAGTCAAAATTCCTCCAAATTAAACTACATAGCCCCTCAATTTTTAACTCAATTGACCTTCCAAAGCTTTGTAACAATCTTCTACAACAAATTAAACATTCAATTGATGTTAATCCAAGCACTAATCCAAGCCAAAACTAAGTCCATAACAAATCATGGATTTAGAACCCAAACCTTAAACCAACTTAGAGCAACTTTCCCATCTTGGACCACCACACCTGCCATTTAGACTCTA
>NW_018188566.1:0-327 GCF_001263595.1 Phalaenopsis equestris
AAAATATGCCAAAATGGTGCCTAGGCGCCAGAGTCTCCCGCCTAGGTGATAAACAAAGATCGTGGCTAGCGCCTATGCATGACAGTTTTGGTACCTAAGAGCCCGAGTCGGTTTCTAGAAGATCCATTAAATGAGGAAATTTCTGAAGAGATGTCTGAAGCAAAACTTGGTGATTTTTGAACATCTATAAATAAGGATTAATTCTAAACATAAACAGAGAGTTCTAGTGTTTTTTGAAAAAGGGAGGCACCCATATAGAGTGGGTGGCCACCTTAAGGAGGATTTGTGAGTTTTTGTGACTTTTGGAGTTTTGTGAGTCTTGTAAGA
>NW_018188567.1:0-327 GCF_001263595.1 Phalaenopsis equestris
TATATATATATATATCAAGCACACATACAAACTCATAATACATCAGCACAAATCTCGAAGAGATCTTATGAAACAGAAGACCAGCATGGTCAAAGATGGCCAATCAGAAGTCAAAAATCACATTAACGTGAACGCACATAATTCAATGTCTAACCAGGGCTTCCCTGAAAGTGTACGAAACCTACCAAAAAATAGCCCTTTAGAACAAGGATCAGGGTACACCTAAAAAGAAAGGGGGATCTGTCAATCTACTCATAATAACACTACGAATAATCTCAAAAAGAACCTCAAGATCTTTTGAGACCACAAACACCAACTGTGGCACCA
>NW_018188568.1:0-327 GCF_001263595.1 Phalaenopsis equestris
TGGTTTTGATCGTACGACATGAATCTTGATGTGTGACAAATTTCGATGCATTTTTTTGGGAAAGAAATACTCAAAATTTAATTAAAAGTTTTATAGTGTTTCGATTTCAGCAAGCTTATGATGCTAATTGACTCGATAAGACGAACTCAATGGTACCAAACATTGAACAAATTTAAACCAAATCGACCCTGATGAAGCCATTAAACCATGTTTAGAAGTTTTTTGGACGCATTTGAAAGATCAAACAAACGCCGCATCTGGTGAGTTCATAGTCAAATCAAGTGTCTTGGTGAGACGAATCCAACGAGCTCAAGATCGCTCAATTTT
>NW_018188569.1:0-327 GCF_001263595.1 Phalaenopsis equestris
TTTTAAATAGCGACAACTATAATAACAATAAAGAAAATTACTAAACAATTGTTAGCATTAAATTCATTGATCGATTAAACATTTAACTTCCCTTAGGATTTTGTGCTTCGTGTGCTCTATAAACGGGCATGAACTGAGTCTTGTATTATTTGTCGACAGTTTCTCTTTTTATAGCTTAAGAGTGTTATGGCTGCTAGTTCGAATTGGTTCATTGTGGATCCTCAAAAGCCGTTGAAGGCGGGTTTTCAGGTCTCTTCCTCAGCAAAAAGGAAAATGGTGACGAGCGAGGGCCGAGCCTAATTTGGTCGACGTAATCGACTCATCTGA
>NW_018188570.1:0-327 GCF_001263595.1 Phalaenopsis equestris
AATATTCCCCGTGTTACTGCGCTGTTTTTTTTTTTCCTGTCGTGCGAGGTGTCGTGACGTGATTTCATTGACTACGACGTTACTTCTACGTGTCTAGTACTGATGTAATATTTTTTCTGAGAACTGAGGCCTAAAGAAAGACAGTTATGCGTTAAAATTGAAATACAAGCGGTGGTGCCTACAATGGCCTCAAGGGTGAATTAATTTGTTGTTTGACTGAAATTACCAAGTTTCACTATTCTCCTTAAATAGACAATAAAAGAGTATAAGATTATGATCGCTTGCTTGTTTTTTTGTTATTATAATGAGGGTTATCAAATGACAATG
>NW_018188571.1:0-327 GCF_001263595.1 Phalaenopsis equestris
TATATATATACAGAGCATCTTCAGGGAATATACTCCCCGACTTGCCAGGGAAAGCGCCAAATTGAGCTTTCAGTGTCAGTCTTTATTGGAAGATGTGGAAGCTGGAAACCGGGCAGTTAAACCTCATCTCTTTGCCCAAAAACGTGGAAGCCGGAAACCGGGCAGCAAACCCTAATTTCCGCACCCATACATTAATCACAGCCGTCCATGCGATGGGCCGAATCGCAGGGCCAAAAGGCCATCCATTAAATTTTAAAATGGATAAACAATAATAATGCATAAATAACTAAAAGAGAAAAAATCACGTGAACAGAATTCATTTAACAA
>NW_018188572.1:0-327 GCF_001263595.1 Phalaenopsis equestris
TAATTTCACTTGTCTTTATTATTTGTACCTGTACTATTCTATTGTTTTAAAACATTATAATTTTTTTCTTTCTGCCTGAACTAATCTGTTGAGACTAATTAACAATTTAAGTTTGGCGAAGGGAGAAAATTTTTTTAAAAGAATTAAACTTTATTTGGACTATATATTTTTAAAATTTATTTTTAACATAACATTCAGGATGTTGGGTTAACTATAGATAACTATATTTTAAATTTTATAATGTTATAGAAAACTTAAGCAAAAGTTTTTATAATAAAGGGTAGTTCTAATATTAAAATATTTAGTATGAGAGGATAAGATTATGAT
>NW_018188573.1:0-327 GCF_001263595.1 Phalaenopsis equestris
AAAAAAAAAAAAACAAGACTCAAATTGATAATAAGTTTACAATTGTGCTTGTCAAATATCCAAATTTTCATGACAGAAGCAAACACACTAATTTGCATTGTCACTGCATCAAAGAATCTATCACAAGAAAAGAGGTGCAACTGGAGTGTAAAGTCTCGAGATGAAGTGGCACATATTTTTTACTAAGTCACTCAAATGTAAGAATTTTATTGAGACATGAAGTTTGCTTCAATCTTCCCATTCTTGATTTCCAGAAATCGACGGCTCCACAGCAAAGGTATTCATCTTGGCACCAAAGCTCCTCTTCTCCAAGAAAATTCTCTTCCT
>NW_018188574.1:0-327 GCF_001263595.1 Phalaenopsis equestris
TTCCTCGAGATCACAATCTTCTCTGCTATATCAATGATACGACAATCTTCTCCACTGAATCAATGATACCTTTAGACAACCACCTCCCACAATTTTTCAAAACAACCTGCTACTCCAATCCACTCCATGCCAATCGGATCCAACTCGCCCAACTTCCATGCCATCTTTGCTCTCTCTAAGTGTCTTGTGGTCTATGTAGTTTCTTCAACCTCATTCAAAGATTGTTGTGATAATGGAGTTAACACAAACCACAAAAGAAAAAGTAAATATTATTACTGAAAACAAATATGTGGTTACAACCAACACACTTGAAAAGAAAAATATAAC
>NW_018188575.1:0-327 GCF_001263595.1 Phalaenopsis equestris
AACAAGCTGAAGCCAAACAAGAAACCTTTCAAAAAGTCTTCCAACAAGAAACAATAAGTGTCAATTTATTTCATCCATTAGCATTCAGAAAAGTTTTGCATGACATTATAAATTTACAATCTTGCCTTTTATGCTATCAACATCAAACTTTGTGTATTATTTTCTATTTTCTTCCTATTCATTAAAAAATTTCATATATTTACTTCTCATATCTTTAACATCTTTTCATGTATAAATTTCTTTCATTAAAGTGTCATAAATGTAAATAAAAAAAATTAGGTGTTATATATGCAAATTTATAAGAATTGTATGGTATGCATGCAAACT
>NW_018188576.1:0-327 GCF_001263595.1 Phalaenopsis equestris
CCATAATTTTAAAGTATGACACATCAACCTAAAAATGGCGACCAAAATACTCTTCTTTCACTCCTCAGACATCAGTTTTGTTTTTAAAATAATATTAAAAAGTTTAATAAGTCACTAAACTCTTAAATTTCCTGTATATTTCCACACTTCAATTGGAATGTTATCAGTTCCTACAAAATTTTCACTCTTTGTTTTCTTTAAAGTGTCTTCAACTTCTCTTTTACTAATGTGATGTCAAAAATGATACATTTTATTGTTATTCTTAATGATATTGAGATCACTACGATCGATTGTATTTTTATAAACTTCATTAAAAAATTTATCAAA
>NW_018188577.1:0-327 GCF_001263595.1 Phalaenopsis equestris
CACACACACACACACACACACATACATATATATATTGGAATGTGGTCGTGATACAACCATTCAATTGAAGCAACACCTCTTTGACCGAGTTGAATTCCTAATACTTAGAAATGGGTCTTTGTAGTTGGTCAATTGTAAATGCAAATCATAAATCATCATTTTCTTACAATAGGATCTTCACTCTAAGAATCTAGAGATCCTTTTGGATGGAAAGGATCTTGAAATTGGCCATAGAATCCCCTAGATCTAGAGATTTTCTTTGAATGGGTCATTTTCTTCGTTCTATTGGGGACAATGAAAGGATGTCATCCATTCCTATATATTTTG
>NW_018188578.1:0-327 GCF_001263595.1 Phalaenopsis equestris
AAAAAAAAAAATTTCAGTCCGAACAATGAACCAATAATTTTAAGAAAATAAGTAGCTCTCATGAAACCAACAACTAACCATCAAGAAACCAATTTATCCACTAGCATCTTATGAGAACAGGCCAATGTCATAAATCCACTAGCATCACACCCATTAAGTAAGAAAAGTTTTAATGCCTTTATGTGAAGCCTTAACCTCACTCCTGCAGTGTTCAAAACCTTATTTATCCACCATTTGCAAAGACAAAGTGCAGTAAAATCAGAGGCCCAAACAGATCGAGTGGAATACGATGAAATAAGAGGCGCAAGTAAACCTCTGTGAAAACTT
>NW_018188579.1:0-327 GCF_001263595.1 Phalaenopsis equestris
TTCAAGAAAGAAAAGTTTACCCGTCACCCATTTTTTAATCTTGCAGAATCCATTTCCATCAATTAAAAGTCCCCTAATCTCATCCAATTCATCATTAGTTGGATGGAACTCAGAAAATAAGTAGGTTGGAACACTATGCAGCTTTTATATTTGGTTAATACGAACAGAAATGATATCGACATATTGCCTTCGTACATAAACCAAATCATCAGATTCATCCAACAGATTAGCATAAAACTCTTGGACAACTAAAATTACAGTTACGCTCCACAATTAAGTATTTGGTTAAAACTCTTGGACAACTAAAATTACAGTAAAATAACAAAA
>NW_018188580.1:0-327 GCF_001263595.1 Phalaenopsis equestris
GTGGATGCTTTTAGGCTGTATACGGAGAGGCAATAGGAATGGTTGAGGAGTATCAACAAGCAGTTTCTGCTGCTGACCATGGAGGAGCGAGAGATCATCAGGCTCCGTATCCACAATATGGGCTTACTTGTTCTCCCCAGGTTCTGTCTTTTTCGCCATTTGATTTATGCATTTGATAACGAGAGGAATTCTATTGGTCGTGTTTTTTTTTAATTATTTGTTTCAAATATCAAACGGTATTTTGCATGACTTAGAAATTCTTCGGATCTTATACATCCATTGTGGTTTAATTTTGTGTATCATCATTGCTTGAACTTTTTTTTTGGG
>NW_018188581.1:0-327 GCF_001263595.1 Phalaenopsis equestris
CTAAAGAAGATGATGAGCTCGGCTCTTGCACTCACTAACGAGCCAAACTCGAACTAACTCGTCTGTTTTACACCCCTAGTCGATATTTACTTCTTATTAATCAGAATTAAAAGTCTAATATCTTATTTCATGCATTTGAATGCTTCAATTGAGTTGATATTTAATATGGAATATTTTGCATTAGTCATGCTGTTCATTCACAGTAAGAAGCTAATACAATCAATCTTTCTTCGCTCGCCCAATCTCATGTATATTAAAAAATAAAGTGTTATATAAATAAATATTAAAATATTAAAATTTAGATATTAGATGTGTAAATACATAAAA
>NW_018188582.1:0-327 GCF_001263595.1 Phalaenopsis equestris
GATGTTATTATATTGGGCATCTACATACATAAGAAGCTAAACAAAATGAGTCAATGATATCTAAGGTATTGGTTTGAATCATACTCAAAACTTATTCAAGCAATTGTAGAATAATGTTTAAAGCATGTTCAAAGGAGGTCGAGCATGACTAGAGTGAGTTTCATGCATGATTCAAATAAGCTTACAATATGGTTTGAAGTTTATTTGGATGATGTTTGATCTTTGTTCAAATAATCAAAACGAGTCTCTAGCACATTACCAACCTAATGACACCAAGATTTAAGTTAGCAACAAAAGTGTTTGATATATCACATCATCTAACTGTGT
>NW_018188583.1:0-327 GCF_001263595.1 Phalaenopsis equestris
CACTACTTCATAATAAAAGAAAATAGTAAAGAAAAATACTCACAAAGCATGGATAAAAAAATACAAATCTTTATTAAATCAAAACAAATCTAATAGAAAGTGTTTATAACAATTATAAAAAAATAAAGAACACAATACTTAGTTTTTTCCATCTAAAAGAAAAATTAAAATCTCCCCAACAAAGTTTCATGCCAATCCATGCTCCACTCAAACAATTCCTTTACACTTATCTCTCAAAATCTCTCACCAATCTCTCCAGCCATGGTGAAAATCTACATCTCCATCCCCTCTCTACACTCACACTAAAACTCTCTCCAAACCCCCCCC
>NW_018188584.1:0-327 GCF_001263595.1 Phalaenopsis equestris
TTTTTTATGTCTGTAAATAGATTAGCTGTGCTGTATGGATTTAAGTATTGATGATAGAAAGTCATTAGCAAAAAAGTCGGTAAAGATAATTATGTTACAAAAATAAAAAGGATATATTCAGCAATGAGTATTTTAGAGGGATATAAGGGATGCATCCATTGAAGATAAGGTAGTGAAATGTAGACTTGGGGTGATCTTGTCTGATTCAACAAAGGGATTGACCGAATGTAATTTGGATTGAAGTTATGCCAAAGGATTTGTGTAAAATAGTTTTAACATTTTACCACTTGGGGATAATTAGATGATTTGTAAAGCTTTTGGCTAATT
>NW_018188585.1:0-327 GCF_001263595.1 Phalaenopsis equestris
AAATGAGCCAAAATGTTATAGACAGTAATATAAGGCGCAATCAAATTGTTTCCATACCTAGCTTCATTCCTCGCCACCCAGATGAACCAAAGAAAAGCAAGTGGAAACCAACGCATATTTTTATCCACAGAAATAGCAATTTTCCATATATGGAGATAATCCTCAATAGAAGAAGAAAAAGGTCATTTTAAATTGAAATGGTTACCCAACTTATTCCAAATATCTGCAGCAAAAGGACAAAGAAAAAAAAAATGCGGAAACGTTTCGGACTCCTTTTTACATAAATGACATCGAGACACCATTTTCAAACCTTTAAGCTTCAAAATA
>NW_018188586.1:0-327 GCF_001263595.1 Phalaenopsis equestris
AAAATGTAACGCAGCTTTTAATTTTTAGTAAATATGCCGTATACACCATACAGGTTAAGCTGCTAGTTATATCTGCTCATGATATTCTTAAAATCTCAATGTAAATCAGGAATACTTGCCTAATTAAAATTTATGGATTCGATTAACTTTCATGATAATTAGTGACTCAATTATCTTTGGAACATAGGATTAGCTGGCGGTCTAGAAATTTCTTTTTCCATTTAGAAAAAAACTCTTAGCATTTTGTATGGAGCTTTTCTACTCTTTGTAAGTGTATTATAGAATTCTTCTTGTTTCTTGTAGGGGTGCAAACGAGCCGAACACGAG
>NW_018188587.1:0-327 GCF_001263595.1 Phalaenopsis equestris
AAAAATATTTTAGTCACCAAATATGGCCTTAAAGGCTTAGTAATAATGTTATAATTTCTAACTATAGCCTTAAAAGTTGACAAAAACACTTGGAGCCATTAACTATAGCCTCTGTTTCAGCTGCCGCTATTGAAGTCACCAAATACTTTCTTTATGGTTAATCATCATTTTTATAGCTTCCAACTACAGTCTATATGGCCAAACACTACTATTACATCCTCCAACTAGGACATCTAAGGCCAAATATCACTATTGTAGGCACCAACTATAGTCTTTATAGCTAATTAGTTGACTCACAGTTTCTAACAATGACCTTGATGGCTAATT
>NW_018188588.1:0-327 GCF_001263595.1 Phalaenopsis equestris
AAAAAAAAATCAAGTATAAATCTTCTGAAATGGACTTTCTCTCTGTATTATTTGCCCTCCATTTCTCTCAATAGCTCACAAATTGGAGAACTAGAAAATGATAAATGTGATATTTGTGCATAGTTTACTTTTAATTTAATTATGAGATAAAGTTAAGTATATAAGCTATTATATTGTTAAATATGAATTTTATATAAATCAATTTATATCTTAAAATATAGGAGTCTAAAATTATATAAAAATACTCAGTAAAATAGAAAATCATGTCTAAAATCAATTTATAAAATGAACACCAGATGGTTCCAAAAGCTCGCTTTTACAAGGGAG
>NW_018188589.1:0-327 GCF_001263595.1 Phalaenopsis equestris
TTTGTAAAATTTACACACTAAATCTACCCGCATCAGCAAGCACACCGCGCATGTTGGCGTTGTCCGACGAGATCAACAAAATCAAAATAGAACAAAAAATAGAATTGAGAGACAATTTTTTCTACTAGGGAATTAGCAAGTGAACACTCAATCAAAATTGAGGATTCAAATATCTCGTTGGGGATTAGAAGGAAAGGAATTTCAAAAAAGACCACGAAGGTCACGATGAAGATTGAATTTCAATTAGATTATTAGAAAAGTTTTACTTTGATCGCAATGGTTTGGGAGGATGGGAATCAGCATTTAGGTACTGACACCGAGATGAGA
>NW_018188590.1:0-327 GCF_001263595.1 Phalaenopsis equestris
AAAAGAGTGACATTTTACAAAGTTGTGTCAGCCGATCATTTTAGAAAATAGATGTAATATGTAAACACAAATAGCAAAATTACATAGCTAAACACAAGTTGTTAAAAAGGACCCAACGATATTAATACACAAGTGTCAAAATCATATAAATGGTAGCTTTAAGTTGCACCAAAAGTGTTTCGGGAGATACATATCTTATGTTATTTCAACTTTCTTACCCTAAACTTGCAACATGAAATAAAAGACAATCATCACTTTCAAATAAGTATAGAGAACACACTAGACTCAACATGATCAAATAAAATAGAAAACTCAAGAGACTCATAG
>NW_018188591.1:0-327 GCF_001263595.1 Phalaenopsis equestris
TATATATATATATATATAAAGAAAATGACAATAGCTTGGGGCCAAAATTCCATGTGTGTGCATTAATTACAGAGTCAGAAGAGTATTAATTAAACAAGTTTACATGGCCATAATTCACATACTAAGTATTAGATATTTGGTTGCCGGTGGGTCACAACTTAGGGCCGGCAAAATGTCACCAGCACAGCTTTTTTGCTGCAAACTATCAGATATTATCCCACCCAAAAAAAATATAAAAATGTCAATTTTTTAGGATTTAAATGGAAAAAGTAGTCTTCATCAAAGGAGGTGCATCAATTAATTAAAACAAAATAATACTACAAGAGT
>NW_018188592.1:0-327 GCF_001263595.1 Phalaenopsis equestris
TTATGCCGCTTGCTATACGTGTGAACAGTTTGGTTTATAAGGAGGTTGTGGGCTAACAATATATCTTTTCATGATATGCAATATAGAGATGATAATTAAATTATATTAACTTTAGCTGTTGTATAGACAATTTCTATTTTAATATTCGTGGGAAAGGGAAATAGACATAATTTGTGAAATCTTATATATCATAATAAGCAGCAAACTTTTTTCTTTATGCTTTTCTTTTCTGGGAGATTCAGCCTAATCTTGTACCCTTCTTAAACTTCAATCAGGTGTGATTTGAGTATTATTAATTTTTTGGGGCATTTACATACATACCACCCA
>NW_018188593.1:0-327 GCF_001263595.1 Phalaenopsis equestris
GTGTTCGTGGTAGGTTCAATTTATTTAAATTTAATTTAAATTGTTCATATTGCTGAATTGCTCGTGTTCAGATCTTGTTTGGCTAAAAAATTTTAAAAATAATAAATTGAATTATTTATTAAAAAATTATAAAAAAGTAGTGAAAATCAATTTCAGATAATTTAGAATTAAAAATTATTTTTTAAATAATAACTTAATAAATTTTCTATTTGAAATTTTCTTATCTAATATATCATAAAATTTTATATATTAATTTTAAATTTTTTATTTATTTCAAACTAAAATGAACCTAACACGATTAAATAACTTCTTGTTCGTGTTCGGTTC
>NW_018188594.1:0-327 GCF_001263595.1 Phalaenopsis equestris
AATAATAATAATAATAATAATAATTAACATTATTTATAATTTATTTTTTAATTCCATTAGCCAAATATGTCCAAATTCCTAAATAACATCTTTATCAATAGTAAACTTGAGGCTTTTACACGTGCCAACAAAAAACTCATACAAAGTGATAATGTAGTTATGTAGCTAAAAATTGCTATATATTAACATGAAATAAAACAATTTTAATTACATGAAAAAACTCAATTATATTATAATTTTATTCTGCTTACATAATTGTAAATTGACATTTTATTTTTTAGAATAAAGTATTTAAAATAATAATAATATAATTGCTTGCAAAAAAAA
>NW_018188595.1:0-327 GCF_001263595.1 Phalaenopsis equestris
ATAGTACTATTACCACTTTTTAAAAGTCAAATACAATTTCATGCATAACTTTAAAGCATTGAAGTGTTGTGTATGTAAATATGAAAGTTAGGTCTGAGATACGTAACTGCATGAGATTTATGTGCTTGGTATGTAATTTTTTTTTTAATTTTTTTTTTATTTTCGATGTTTGGAAGTGTATGTTATCCAGTTCACCAGTCACCACCTGGACATTAATATTCGTAGGTGTTGGGAACCCGCCTGGGAAAATGGATTTGCGAGCTTTTCTGCTACAAAAATTTAGTTTGGTGCAACGGGAACAGGTATTTGGTGTCAGAACACGTTTAT
>NW_018188596.1:0-327 GCF_001263595.1 Phalaenopsis equestris
AAAGAAGAAAAAATGATGATTTTGCAATGTCCTTAGTCATTGAGGGTTCTCGATCGACTTCCATATCGAGAGCTCTGGGGTTTGCCACGACATCGAGAGCTGTGACTTCTTCTTTGCTGGCCTCTTCTCCGTTGAATTCGTCTACGCTAGCTTCATCCCAGGCGCAAAAGAACTCATGACAGGACTCTGATCTCACAATTGAAATCACGGTCTTTTGGCTTACGAAGCAGTTTCTCTCAAGTCTGAGTTGGCGGAGGAACCCAACAATGCTGCTTACGTTTCTTTTCCTTGAGGCAGTTGTTGCCCGTGTGCTATCATCATCCCCCT
>NW_018188597.1:0-327 GCF_001263595.1 Phalaenopsis equestris
ATCGCTGCCAAGAGGGGCGCACATGGTGTGATATTTTTGATCTGGAGGAGTCACCACTCTATTTATCTATCTCTTTGCCCTAAATTCTCAAATTGTGTTAAAAATCCTTAGAAATTAAGAAACTCAGAAAATAAAAAGACAATGGCTAAGAATGATAGAACATGGAGAACGAAAATATTAGGTGATAAAACTATAGTGGATATCCTTAGAATATGTCATTACTAAAGCTTTCCAAGAAAAATTTGTGACCAGGGATTCTTTTTTGGTCTTTTAATTCTCCAATAGGAACAAATTCCTATAGTTAATTACATCTTAGATAATTTAAAA
>NW_018188598.1:0-327 GCF_001263595.1 Phalaenopsis equestris
TAATTCAAGCAAATCAAATGAGTGCTTAATTTATAAATATCAATATTTTGAGAGGTATGTATATAATTTTCTCTAAAGAAAGAAAAAAATTACATATATAATGCTCTCTAAAAAAAGAAAACAATTACATACAGACTACTCAATTGTGCATTTACATACCTAAAGTCAAAACTCTAATTTTTTACATTACATGTCACCTTGTCTATGCACGTAAAGGTGTACTTCAAATTTTAAAACTTAGTAAGGGTGATATTTTTAATGTGGTATAAAAGATTTGTAGGTATAAATGTGAAAAATAAAATTTATGTGTTACATATATAAATATAT
>NW_018188599.1:0-327 GCF_001263595.1 Phalaenopsis equestris
TGAGGTCGGCCGGATCTAGTTGCCGGCGTTGGAGGAGACCGGCGGACGGCTTAAGAAGTGGAGATCCGGCGGAGGCGAGCAGGAGGGAGAACTGTGAGAGGAGGAGCTTCGGAGCTAGGTGGCGGCGCGAGGAAAGCTCCGTCAGTGACCGGAGCAGGAGCACAGGCCGCCGGCGGCAGCGGCGTCATCGGCGAGGTGGAAGAACGGTGCTAGGGTTCGCGAAAATTGCGACAGGGGGGCTGGCGACGGAGGTTTTCGCGAATGATAGGGGGAGAGAGAGAGAAGCGATAGTTTTTAATAATATATATAATATATTATATTATATAA
>NW_018188600.1:0-327 GCF_001263595.1 Phalaenopsis equestris
GCTCGCTCGTGTTCGACTCGTTTATACCCTTAAAGATAGTATCATTACTAGCCGGGAAAATAACATTTGGGTGCAATTGGATCTTCACAGTAAAACAAAATCTAGAAAGGAAATTGGAGCGTTATAAGATACTATCGATGGTGAAAGTGTACCTTTAGACATATGACATAGAGTATGCAGATACCTTTATACGGGTAACGAAGATGAGCACAGCTGGGACATTGGTTTCTCTAGCTGTGAATGGTGGGTGGAGTTTACACAAAATTGATGTGAAGAATGATTTTTTTCGTGGAGCGTTATCAGAAGTCAGTACATTCCAGATAGTGG
>NW_018188601.1:0-327 GCF_001263595.1 Phalaenopsis equestris
GGATGTGAAGCCTAGGGTAGCTGGTGAGAGGAAGAAGACGACTAAGGAGGTCTCTGCAACTGCGAAAAGAAAGGTTTTTGAGGCTACGAAGAAGGGTGGCGGTGATGTTAAGGGTTTTAAGAAGGCAAAGGTGGTGAAGGTGGCGAAGGTGGTGAAGAAGGTGAGGGGAGCTGCTCCGGCGAAGCCTAAGGCTAAGTCGATCAAAGCTCCGGCGGCCAATAAAGCCAAGAAGGCTGCAGCTTGAGGTGCTGTCAGACTTGTCGTTTTTTGCTTTTTAATGTGACATGAGTGTAGTTTTTGTATAATTGTTTCTTTTTTTTTTTTTTT
>NW_018188602.1:0-327 GCF_001263595.1 Phalaenopsis equestris
TTCATATATTTTTTAAATTCATTACTAATTAATTTAGTTGAAACAGATAATTATTATTGGGTCGACGTTGGATATCCCTTACAAAGAGGGTATCTAAAGTGATTTCCAGATACGAAATATGACATTCTCGATTTTGAAAGATCCAACAGTGTTGCTCGGGCAGGAAAGAAATGTTTAACAAGAGACACTCCTTACGCGGTGTAATTGAAAGAACATTTAAAGGGTAAAAGAAAAAATGGGTCATACTGTGTGATATGACGTATTTATTTCTGAAGTAGGTGCAAATTGTAGCGAGTACAATAGCTCTCCACAACTACATTCGACGAC
>NW_018188603.1:0-327 GCF_001263595.1 Phalaenopsis equestris
CATCATCTCAAGGCAACCAACAGAGCAATTCATCTTTTCAAAAGATGAAGGAAACTACCATACAAAAATTTGTTAAAAGTTCTGATGTCACTAATCAAGAATGTGGCTACCACTCCTCGAACTCAAGACAACTATCTGGGATGGTAAATTTAAATCTCGATGTTACTCACAAGTATTGGATTTGAATCTTTTTTAGATTGCAACATTCCCCCTCCCTCAAGATCAAGAGTATGATCTTTAACATTTTACCGATCAAAACCTCACAAAAGCAATATTCTTTACCATTTCTTCATCAATTCTCTCCCATATCCTTCATCTTGACTATAC
>NW_018188604.1:0-328 GCF_001263595.1 Phalaenopsis equestris
AACATACCAGTTTAACGAAAAGATATATTTATTGTGGCCGCAGTTAGCTTGTGGTTTCCCAAAGGGAACAGAAAATTGAGCCACTTACAAGGGACTGAAAACAAAATTGTTAAGAGTGGTTGAAAAAACATCTATGGTCGGAGTTCGTACTCAATCATTCTCAGGTATTACATTACCGCCTCGTGACTTTTAAGCTTACATAGCTCTTGGTTTATTGATTTATGGGATGCTATAGGTCGTATGACCAATCATAAGTCTATTCATATACCCCTTATTCAAACAACAAGAAATAATCATATAACCGATTGATCCTTAAAAATCATTTTTG
>NW_018188605.1:0-328 GCF_001263595.1 Phalaenopsis equestris
TTTCATGAGGTTTAGAAAAGAGAAATGATTAAACATAAATGTCTTAAAACACTACAAGCTCAACTTCAATTGAAAAAGGTAAGGATTCCATTAATAACTTGATATGCCCTTAAAGGTGTTTACTCACATAATTTCCAAATAAAACATCAAACGAGTGATGGGTTACCCAACTCATGGAATAAGTAAGATTTTAAGGCTCACAACACACAAGTTATTACATTATAACTAAATTGATTATGAATGATTAATTTAACAAGATAATAAGTCTAAATGAACTCAAAATGACTAAGAAAATTCTAAAAGATGTTCAGGGTCATACCCCGAGCAC
>NW_018188606.1:0-328 GCF_001263595.1 Phalaenopsis equestris
TATATATATATAATAAGTAGCATTTTTAACCAAAACGAGCCGAACACGAACGAACAAATCTGTTGGGGTCGTTTACATATCAAGCACCAAAAAAATGTCAGTGTTCGGTTCGTAGCGAATAAATCGAAAACGAGTTTCTCAACAAGTCGAGCAGAAGCTATTCTCGAACAACGAACTGTTTGGACAACCCTATATACCACACATTTTTATTTATATCACATCAAATATCATTATTTTAAGTTCTTGCATGAATAAGATGTCATATGTGCACTATCCATATATGCACTATCTAAATACTAATAATAATAATATCCTTTATTATTATATC
>NW_018188607.1:0-328 GCF_001263595.1 Phalaenopsis equestris
TCAAAAAATATTTGCCCGGGGTTTCCCCCACAAAAGAAACTTTGTATCACCGCAACCACATCAATCATAACAATGCTCCTACATTTAATATAGAAATCCAAAGTAAAGTCATCTGGGCTCGGGGCTTTATTAGCGTTAATATCAGCAAACGCATTAAGTATCTCCTCCTCATTAGGAATGCCACATAGTTCTAATTCTCTCGTATACTGACGGATATCATTAAACAAATGTGTTTCTATAGTGAAAGTAGTGTCTTGAGCCTTAAAGAGATTTGTGAAGCACTTTACAGCGCTCTCCCCTATCTCATGTTCCCCTGTGACCCAATATC
>NW_018188608.1:0-328 GCF_001263595.1 Phalaenopsis equestris
ATAAAATACTTTTTATTTGGTTTAGCGAATTTTTTTCCGGAGCGTTATTTTTTTAGAATTTAACCAGTCATGAAGAAGTTTTTAATCTAATTGATAGAGAAAGACACGGGGTGTGGGAAGTAAATATAATCCTAATAAAATTAATCATGTTATTTGATGTGTGCCTAAATATGTGAGGGGATAGAGTGATTACAAGATTTGAGGGGATATAGTGATTATTCAACATCTTGGCTTTTGACGAGAATTCAACACACACACGGAGAAGAAGGCTAGTATACGAGATGAGACACCTGGACTTCTTGCGTGGAAAACTCTGAAAAGGGGAAAA
>NW_018188609.1:0-328 GCF_001263595.1 Phalaenopsis equestris
ATTCCATCATGAAAGTTGGCCTGAAGAATCACCTGATAAGTGTCTTTGTATAGCTTCACAACTTGAGAATGTGCGAGCAAGCTATTATGAACAACAATATATGGCTCGGTTGTAGAATTTCCAGCCTTGCAATTCAGTCCGAAAGGATAAGAACACCTTCCAGGAGCAAATATTCCTCTGTCATAGCCGGCCATGGTTATTATGTTAGGCTCAGCAAATGTGGTCCAGCGAGAAACTCTGTCACCGAACTCACTGAAGCAAACATTGGCATACTCTTTGAAGTCATCCCTGCGTCAGTGGCAAAGCCAGGAGGTATTTTTAAGCTTTC
>NW_018188610.1:0-328 GCF_001263595.1 Phalaenopsis equestris
AAAAAAAGGATTTTATTATTATAAAAAGCAAAATTGTGAGTGTGATGCTGGTAATTACTGTAGAGAGAAAATTTGAAGAGTCAAACACAAAAAGTTTTGGGCTTATAAGCCTAAGAGTACTGGTGTTGAGCACCCAAGAATTAGTGTTCATAGTCTCTCCCTCAACATCATAGTTATATATTTTTGTCCGTGGTTTTGGCATTACAAAAAAATGCCTCGCATGTATTAATAGTTTCTTGTTGTCTAATTTTGAAAGCTCATAGCCAAATATATATGGAAATTCATTATTCTTTATTGAGATTTGTGACAACACATATGCCATTACTTG
>NW_018188611.1:0-328 GCF_001263595.1 Phalaenopsis equestris
CGGGGGTAGATCAGGACGGCGGCGGGAGAGCCAAGAGAAGAAGGAGATGGCAAGATCGGCGGCGGGGCCGCAACGGGAGATGACGCGTTCAAGGAGACCCGGACGGAGGGAAACACCGGAGTCGCGCAGCGCCAGGTCGAGCTTCTCCGGCCGAATGTGGAACTTGCGGAGGATGCGGTAGAGCTTTTCCACGTCCTGGGAGAAGTCGTCCGCGAAGCGGGCTCCGGCGGCGGAGTTTGAGTCACCAGCGAGATGAGGACTCCGGTGACAGTAGAGTGATCGAAGGTAGATGAGATTCGACGGTTTGGGTGGTGGTGGTGGTGGTGGT
>NW_018188612.1:0-328 GCF_001263595.1 Phalaenopsis equestris
ATAAAATAATGTCAAGATTTAGATTGAGCATTTATCATAGAAGTACAGAAGTTTACCTTTTGATCATTCTTCATCTTCCAAACTCTTCTTACATCAGTCAGATAAGCAATAAATTCATCTAATCCAGAATCATATGTATCAAAAGTAGGTACTCACAATGAAACTCATTTCTCAACCCATATAATGCATTTATCCTTTCAGGAGTAAATTCAACAATTTTACCTCGAACAAAAACTTTGTCATCCGTAGCTTACAGTAGGTTTGCATAGAACTCCCGAACAATAAAAAAAATTGCTACAATAGTGAAATAATAGAAGGTTTCCCAATT
>NW_018188613.1:0-328 GCF_001263595.1 Phalaenopsis equestris
AAAAAAGTGCTAAATTTTTTTAGAAGAATTACAAGAATCTAGTAAAACGATCCATTAAAGTAAATTGAGATTATTTTAGATAAATTTTAAAGCAAGTGGGAAGTGCCGCAACGCCCGTTCTAGGCTTCTGAAACAAAGCTTTCGACAATCCAATGTTCAGGAGTGGCTCCCAGCACCCTTGTACATTTGTTTTCCAGTTTTGAAAAAAGATAATTCGACAATCCAGTGCCAAAGGTTGGCGCACAAGCGCCTATAACTAAGTTTCTGCGGATTTGAGATTTTGGTTTCACAGCGGCAAGATAAATGATCGCTGTGCAAGATGAACAAG
>NW_018188614.1:0-328 GCF_001263595.1 Phalaenopsis equestris
TTACTTTACGTGCGTAGTACTGATGTAATAATTTTTTCAGCGGCATCAAATTAATGCAACGATGCCCAAATCCAGCGCGTTGGCGCCTGCAATCATGTTGGGGCCGTGAACCTGGCACGGAGGCTTCCACATGGGAAAATTAAGGAATTTCACTGTGGAAGCGGAAGCCTGCCTAAGAAATTTATGCTACAGGTTGTAATTTGATCTATCGAATGTCATATTCAAAACGTGTAAGCCGGTTAGGCGGTTCCGAAGTGGGCCGAAAAGACTGAAACAAAGGCGCATTTAATTGATTGAATATGTAATAATCATATCAAAATAAAATTGA
>NW_018188615.1:0-328 GCF_001263595.1 Phalaenopsis equestris
AAACAATTGGAGGATAACTTTGTAATAAACTTTTGCTTTAATGTGCGTCATGTTAACTTTTCTTTCTAAAATTTAACTTCTCATGTATATGTGGCAAAACTTGCGATAGTGATAAGAGCTGGACAAGACTATAGCCACAAAATTCAAAAGGAAAGCAATAATATTGAATTTTTTATGGATGGTCAAGTGCCTTCATATAGTTTTGGCGACATGATATATTTTTTTTCTTTGCCTAGCCCCTCGGATTTATGAAGGATATAGTGTATATTTCTCAAAAGAGAATAAATATTGAATGTGATTCTAAATAACTCCCATTATCTCAACTAGC
>NW_018188616.1:0-328 GCF_001263595.1 Phalaenopsis equestris
CTGATCGTCAGGGAAGCTGGTTTCGATGATCCCAGACAACGAAACAGACCACTCGAGTGCATTCGGAACGTCAATTTCAGCATAGAGAGACGTTCATTTTGCTACGGCTTCACGAGCGGGTCAAAAATATACGAATTATCATTTTATAACCAATCGTCAAAAAGTTGTCCAGATGACTTCTTATGACAAAACGAACCACACCGGTGTGTCCGGAACATCAATTTCACATAGGAAGGATGTTTGTTTTGCTATGAGGAGGTGTTCGGTGAAAAATGAGCGGAGACTTTAAAATAATAATAATAATACTATTTTTTTTATTATTAAAACT
>NW_018188617.1:0-328 GCF_001263595.1 Phalaenopsis equestris
TACTCTCATATGTTTGGTTTCAAATCCTCAATATTTAGTTTAGTCGATTAGAACCAATATATTGAAACTTAAGTTGAGTTCTTATAAGGATTTAGAATGCCTTTTGAAGACCTTTTGGACTTAGAGGGCACCACACATCCAGATACACGTACGCTACAATTCACACACCGCATACATTTACATCACACACATTTACACCACAGTCGACATACAATTCACATCAATGACACGTAAATACAGTTCACCGATACATTAAATTTAAAGTCAAATTTAAAAGAATCAATCACGAAGCAAAAAATTCAAAGAAAACCAAATTTGATTCATTTTT
>NW_018188618.1:0-328 GCF_001263595.1 Phalaenopsis equestris
ATCCTAAACATAATAAGTCTATTTATCCTAAACAATAATAACAATAAAATACTAAATTGCTCTTAGGCATACAAAAAATAAATTTGCTCTTATGCTGGGCGCCCTTGTAGCAATACTCCCCCTCAAAAGAGACATTGTCCTCAAGGTGAGAAAAAATAAAACTGTTGCGCGATCAAGTCAGGTGGTTTCCCATTTACGTTGTTATCTGACAATCTTTTCCATTTAATCAGGTATTCACAGTGACCAAAAGAAGTTTGAAATGTAGTCATGTGCACATCCTTTGGCCACATCTAAATCGATTGGTGGCCTGGTTTCCAATCAATCTTAG
>NW_018188619.1:0-328 GCF_001263595.1 Phalaenopsis equestris
TTTTTGGATAAGCAAGCAATTTATTAAATCATTGCTTAAAAAAATTTTAGGAGCCCCCTATGTATTTGAAAAAATAACTATCTTATCCTATAGTGAGAAAATAGCATTATAATTTTTTTTCTTTTTTCTTTTCAGCTTTATCTCAGCAAAGTTCCACAGATTATTTCTAACCATCAACAAAAGCAGCACAATGTTTCTCCTACAGTTTTAATAGTATTAAATGACAAGCTACTCAAAGAGAAATCATTGATGTAGGTCCCAAATGTATGAAAGCAATGATAAATACATGAAACCGAGCACAATTTCTTCTTTTGAAAAAGAAAAAAAA
>NW_018188620.1:0-328 GCF_001263595.1 Phalaenopsis equestris
GTAAATTTGTATTTTCCTGCACGAATTGAAATTTCGGCGTCAGAAAAGAATATTGTTGGTTTGCCCTTTTCTCTACTTTTTTTATGAGATTGCAATCCACATGTCCTGCAACAGAATCATGATACAACTGCAGAAATATCAGACTATCTGCGAGGTGGAAAGGGGATTTGCGTTTATGAACCACTGTAAAATAGGATTGTTTGGCGGAGTTATCACCAGTGAGGGCAGCAGCATAGGAAAGCCCTGAGGCCATTAGCGTGCTTCGCACAAGCACTGCAACGACAACTGCCTACAAACTGGAGGCTAGCAGCCGAGCAGGTCGAGCAAA
>NW_018188621.1:0-328 GCF_001263595.1 Phalaenopsis equestris
GGGTGTAGTGAGAGATAGAGTGAAAACGTAGGGTGAGAGGAGTAGTGAGTGAGGAGAGTGATATAGAGAGATAAAGAGTGAGAGATATAAAGAGAGAGATATATAACGATAGAGAGGGGAGGTGAGGGAATAAAGAGAATGAGTGAGAATGGAAGCTTAAGAGACTGAGATAGGGAGAAGGATGGAGGGAGTGAGAAAATGAGTGAGCTAGAGAGAGAGAATGTGAGAGAGTGTGAGAAAGAGAGGTTTTCTCTAACTCTCTTTTTTATATCTCTTTTTATCTTTCAAACTATGAATCTACCACTCTCACTCTAGGTCACCTAGAGAG
>NW_018188622.1:0-328 GCF_001263595.1 Phalaenopsis equestris
CAAGGTCACCCAGCTGAGCATAAAATAGAAGAAAGGCAAGCGACAACACCGAGATTGCCCGACCTTGCCCAAAGTTAAGGAATTCCAATCGTAGTGCCAAGATAGTAGGGTTGGGCATATAGCTAAAAAGTAATTAGATTTAGCACCAGAGTCACCCATGTTAGATCCAACAATGAGGATAATTGGCCGGGACACTAAGGTTGCCCCATTGGACCTAGCTCACTCAAATAACTCCCTCACACCCAGATGAGATCCTTCGACCTAGGATGACCTGCTCCTCTAGGGAGAAAAGAAAAATTGACGTAAGGATAAAATGAATAAAATGAGC
>NW_018188623.1:0-328 GCF_001263595.1 Phalaenopsis equestris
CTATCTAAGAGTGCTAGAGTTACCTTTTATGGTATCGTCCTCTAGCGATGTGGACTATGTCCCAGCCATGACTTGTTTCAGTTCCAGCCTAGGATGAAGCTTAAATCCAGTTTGCTGAGAATCACTCTTTTAGTCTTCTAGTGTCGTGGACTATGTTCTCGCCATGAATCGTTTCAATTCCAGCACGGGTTGACACTGAGATCCCGTTGGTTGGGAGTCGTTTCTCTCCATTGCCTGGCCATGCAAACTATGTTCTAGCCAGAATCACTTGAAGGTTCTTTCCTCCTTGGGATGCAGGTCATTCTCACCATGCAGTCCATGTTGTGGC
>NW_018188624.1:0-328 GCF_001263595.1 Phalaenopsis equestris
GCATGTATGTAAAAATTGAAGTTTAGGTGTTTGATTATTAAAGAAATAGGAATTGAATAATGTAAAAATAAATGAAGAAAAAAGGTTGCTTGGAGTTCTCAAATTCTTAAGAGGAGAGGAAGATTTTTAGGTCCTATCTCTCTAAAATTCTGTCAGTGCTTCGACCATTGCTATTCTTTTGACCGTTGGAAAGGTTGTCGTCTATTTGTTCCATCAGGCATGATTTCTTAGAAGAAACCAGTCCCAAGCACCTACATTAACTATAAAATTTGATTGTAGTAATCTCTTGATTGTGTGGCTTCTTAATATTTTGGACCAAAAACATCAA
>NW_018188625.1:0-328 GCF_001263595.1 Phalaenopsis equestris
TCTTGCCTAATTTTATTCAATTAAGAAGTGGCGCCTCTTGTTGTATTCTGAATAAGCAATCGTTAGGTTTAACATTTGTCCACTCTATGAAATTTGATTTGTCTTTTTTTACAAATCTACCATTTACAAGTAGTTACTTGGCTTCTTATCATTGGATTGTTCTCCACGCCATGCCTATTAAACCTAGTTTGCTAATTTTCCTTTTGGTGACTTTTGTATTTATTGGGCAACGTTAGTATACATCCAAATGTAGCTCAAGTTGAAGCTGAGGAGACTAAAAGTTAACGTGTTAGATAAAAAATTGTATTTATAAAGTTATTTAATGTGC
>NW_018188626.1:0-328 GCF_001263595.1 Phalaenopsis equestris
TATCTATACCTCTTTTCATCTGCTTAAAAATAAAAATTACACCTCTTAAGAGAAAGTAATATTATTCTATTTAATATTATATGAAAATTAAAGCATTAAAAAAATTTTAAGAATTAAAATTTGGTAGTTAGATATATAAATACATAAAAATCGTGTCGTATATCCATGTAAATGCCTCTTTTTTTATTACTTGTAATAAATAAATTTAGAAATTAACGTATATATTTTCATACACACTTAAGGTAGCATATATGTAAAAATTAAATTAGAAATGTAAACAAGTAGGAATTGAGTGGTATTTATGTAAAGCTTCCTATAAAAAAAAAAG
>NW_018188627.1:0-328 GCF_001263595.1 Phalaenopsis equestris
CCCTAGTACGTTGTGTTTTTATTCGAATTATAGTCTAAATGTCTACTTTTCTGCGTCTAAGTTATATGTCATATCGAAAGCGTGTCTCTACTTTATTTATGCTCATCTACTACCAACCAACCACCTCAACTAGGTTATCCAAGATAGAGCTACCTTGAACTATTGTATTCTGCAGTTCAAGCCGATTAACAATGGATCTCTGATCTATCAGACTATCATAAGTTCTCCTGCCGCTGCCACTAATACGGGTTTGGGATTTGCATCCTTGATCTTTTCCATATGTGAGCAAGAAGGTGTTATATTAGATAGTTGGGAAGAGATATTGCAG
>NW_018188628.1:0-328 GCF_001263595.1 Phalaenopsis equestris
AGCAAAATCTATCATGATGAAAATAATTAAACTGCCAAATCTCATCTAGTTTGGATTGACATCCGTTTGTGGCTTTTGATTATTGCTTTCGGATTGTTAAAATCATTTCAATATTTCAACTACTTGATAATTTAATTTTCTTCATGAAAAAAATTATGTTAAAAAGAACACAAAATAAGCCATACTAAATAAGCCATGTTAAAAAAGAAAAAGGCATTTGACTATGCTAACCTACCACAGTAATATAGCTTGCTTTTATGTTATTGTCAGCTAATTTTAAAAAAAAAAATTATGAGCATTTTCTAAATTATTTCCACCAATACTCTTG
>NW_018188629.1:0-328 GCF_001263595.1 Phalaenopsis equestris
AAATGAATTTTTTGAAGAAAATATTAAAAATTAAAAGTTATCCAAAAGCATTGGAATTGTTGAACTGTGGAACGATCATTATATACTCCCCAAAATTGATTGTCCGCATATACGTTATCCGTACTTCGGATATTTCTCCATTTTTAAGAGACAGAAAGTATGAATACATGCCTCGAGAGTAAGCCAGCATTAAGCGATACATCCATATCGTTCGACGAGGGGACTGATAAAGATCTTGCACTAATCTCGAGGCAATCGTACGATTTCCGTCTCCTTAGTAAGCAGGCAAATCACTTGTTAAGAACCTTTTTTTTTTCATTTTTTTTAA
>NW_018188630.1:0-328 GCF_001263595.1 Phalaenopsis equestris
GAGACTTTTTCATAAGATTAGGTATTAAACTTTCTTCCTGGTATCCTCTTTGTAAAACTAATGAAGAGGAGATTGATCATATGTTTTGCAATTGCTCTTTTGCTAAGTGCATTTGGAATATGATTTTTTCCCTTTTTGATAAAAGTTGAGATGGGAATCTAATTGATCTAGTAAAGATTTGATTAATTCTTGGAAGAGCACCTATTGTGTTCTTTTGGGTTTTTTGGATTGCTAGGAATGATGTTAAGCATACGGATAATTTGGTTTTTGTGCTCTCTTATTTTAATTGCATTAGAAGTTTTATTTTGAAGATGTTGAAATTTGACAG
>NW_018188631.1:0-328 GCF_001263595.1 Phalaenopsis equestris
GAATTGATTGAAGACCTTGATAAGAAATGCAGAGGAGAAAACATGGTGTTTAAACTTGATCTAAGAAAAGCTTTTGATACTATAAGTTGGGACTTTATTCTTAATATCCTTCAAGCTAAAGGCTTAAAGGGGAATTTTTTTTGCTAATTAAAAGATTGTTAGCTAACAACCACTATAGTATTCTCATCAATGGTAAATGTTTTGACTTTTTCTTGGCTGCTAGAGGCATCAAACAGAGAGATCCCCTCTCCCCTACCATTTTTGTTATTTCTTCTGATTATCTCTCGAGGCTTATAAATAGGTTGCATCAAACTCATCCTCATTTTTA
>NW_018188632.1:0-328 GCF_001263595.1 Phalaenopsis equestris
TTCAACATAGTCAAATGTTCAGAAAACAAACTTATTAGTGTTTATGGTCAACCTTAACATACTGACCCCAAAGGATAATTCCTCAACTTGCTGCAATGTTGAATCTGTCACCATCATAGGAGAGCTCATGGTCGTTGAAAGGGCTTCTTGAGGTCGATTCATCAAACTAGAAGTTGATTGTAAAACAAATTGATCAACGAAGGATTCATCACAAAAAAATCTCACTCATTATAAACAAAGTTGTGAAAATTTTCTTCCCCTACAAATTCACTTTCAATGATAAACCCTTAAAAATGAGTATTGAATTTAGCACTAATTTGTTAAACCT
>NW_018188633.1:0-328 GCF_001263595.1 Phalaenopsis equestris
AGAAAATTATGATATAATCAACATAGGACAGATGACTTATGTTAATATTGGACCCGTGATGATAAGCCAAGTGAGAAGAGGTAACAAACATCATATTTAGTAGCCTTGAAAAATAATCCAAGGCTAAAGTAAAGATAGTAGACAAAGGATCCCCTTGTTTAATTCCTCTAGAGGCAGTGAAGAAGCCATGAAATTGGCCATTGATCATAACAAAATGTGCATTGAATTTCAACCATCTTCCAACAAAGTTAATGAAATCAACAAAGAAGCCATTAGCAGATAAAGTTTCTAATATGAATTCCCAATTGATAGTATCATAGGCCTTCCT
>NW_018188634.1:0-328 GCF_001263595.1 Phalaenopsis equestris
CCTACTACTTTAACATACAAAAATATACATACATTTTAGTGAAGCCAACTGATTATATTAAGTCAAATATTGAAAATATCCTCAAAATCAATTCAGAAAATTATGACACAAAGTTTCACGCTTCAATTAGCCTTTGACAAAAAATGCATTATGATTGACATCTTACATCATACAGGCTTTCATAAAAAAAAATACTAAGATTGAGTTGATACCTTAGACCAATAATATATATAAATTCACTAATGAAAACACTTCCTTTCCACCGCCCTCTGGTCCCCCAATCCTTAAATTCATCCGATATAATTATTCATATATATATATATATATA
>NW_018188635.1:0-328 GCF_001263595.1 Phalaenopsis equestris
GATTAATATAGGCTAGGAGTGCATTTAACTTAAATAAAAAAAATCAAAATTTATGCACTGGCGCATAAGCGCCAAGACACTGCGCTTAAGCATTTCCTAAACTGATAGACGGGTGCCTAAACGCTGAACCATTCATGCTTAAGCATCGATTCAAAAAAATCGATTCACGAATAGTTTTAAGTGATGATTTAGTCCAAAAAAACCATTATTGAACCTTGACTTCATCTTCAACCTCGGGCCACTCGTGATTTCTAAGCTAGGGCTCACCATATTGAAGATTTCTGGGTGATTTAGAGCAAAAATTGTTAGATTTGATATCTTTGAGGTA
>NW_018188636.1:0-328 GCF_001263595.1 Phalaenopsis equestris
TCTCTCTCTCTCTCTCTCTCAAAGCTAGATTCTTATAATGTGTTGGTCTATCCTCTTTCCCCTTCTAATACTTCTTTGTGCTTTATATATATCAAAAGTTTGTACTATGTTCTGGATATTGTTGAGTGTTCATCTGAGACCCTTCTAAGATTCTTAGAAGGCGTGAGAGGAATGAAACAAGTGTTGAGAATATTTTAAGAATGAATGTACGAGAAAGTTACAAGAATCGGTAAGGATGTGGAAAAGGATAATGGTGAGTGATTCTTTATTTTGAGATTCTTAACTTTGTTTCAAATAAATGTGTCATGCAATGGAGCATGTCTCAAAT
>NW_018188637.1:0-328 GCF_001263595.1 Phalaenopsis equestris
TTTTATTGATACTTGTAGAAAATATTCACAATGATTAATTCAATATTTAATTGGTTATTTTATGCCTATATCAAAGTTTTATTCTTTGATTTGATATATACTAATTAATACTCAAATCATAACATGCCAATTACTATAATTAATAAGATTATTTAAATATACTAAGAGCAATATTAATCATGAAATTTCTTTTAATAACATTAATTCAACTTTAAAATTTTTCTCAAAAAAATAAAAAGCTTTAATAATTCCATTTAAGTTTAGGTATACCTTCCTTTAGCTCAGAAGCTCGGCTCGTCTCGAAAACCAAATCGAACTTCCTCTTCTA
>NW_018188638.1:0-328 GCF_001263595.1 Phalaenopsis equestris
AGAACCGAGCCCTTGAAAGTCTAAAACTAGTTATTGACACCTAAACTCTTGTCCCATGCTCCTAGGCGCCAAAAAATGCTCAAAAAGACATATTTCCTGAGAGACGAGAAAGTAGGTGCCACCTGGGTGGCACCAAGGCACCTAATGCCATGGTACTAGACTGGTTGCCTAGGCGTCGGTCCGCTTCCAGATCTAAAAAAAAACCTATTTTTGGCATCGATCTGACCTCGACACACCTCCCTGGGCAGCTAGAATTGCAAAAATTACTGTAGACATTGGGGGATTTGCTTGGAGGTAGGGAAAAGTGAGCCATCATGCCACTTTTGCA
>NW_018188639.1:0-328 GCF_001263595.1 Phalaenopsis equestris
ACTCCAAATTGCACCATTTTTGCTCCATTTTCTCCCAAACTTCAACTCTTTTACCTGGAACCAAAAACATGCAATATATTCCTTTAAAGTGCAATATGATTAAAAATGAGCATCAAATGTATAAAAACTAGGTAATTTTTAGGTGTGTCAATACCCCCAAATTTAAACGTTATTTGCCCTCAAGTGACACTACAACTATAAAAACCGAGTTTGATGATTTGAGGTAGTGGGTTTTTGTAGAGTTGCCTATAATTTTGTCTCAGAAATGTTATAGTGTAACCTATGTAAAATTTTAGCAAATCAACCTAGTACTAGGGTGTAAGAATAT
>NW_018188640.1:0-328 GCF_001263595.1 Phalaenopsis equestris
TCTTATTAATAATATTCTCAAACAAATGCATTTTACGACAGCCTTTATCAAGATTGAAACCCTTATATACCTTAGGAATGTCTCCTTTTGTATATCTAATAAAATCTAGAATCCAATTCTTTTTAGCAATAGTAATCTTTTTAGAACATTAAAAAATTACTCTTACTAGGATTGAAGATAAACACATAAACCTCTTGAAAATGCTCCAAACCCTGCCAAAGACGCTTGATAGTACTTTTATTAGCATTAGTAAAAATAATCAGATCATCAACATTAGCTAAATGATTAATACTAGAACCACCTTTATCATTATACCTCATATTAGGAA
>NW_018188641.1:0-328 GCF_001263595.1 Phalaenopsis equestris
CAGTTCATTTGATAAAAAGTATGAAGAAAGATAAATTTTTAAAAGTTATAAGCAGGAGAACAATACATGTATAAGCAATACACAGGTGTTGAGTAGTTAAGAATAAAAAATTAGCATGTATAACCATAAAAATACAAGTAAACGACCAGTCTAGCACACTCATAATATATAACAAAGCAAAAGATAGTAAACAACAAACATTAGAATAAAAGGAAATGCAATACTACAATTTAATACAAATTTACACCTACATACTAAATGAAGTTCAATCCTAACACTCCAATAATAACTAAAAATAGATAAAATCCACAAACAAAAACTAAAAAGA
>NW_018188642.1:0-328 GCF_001263595.1 Phalaenopsis equestris
CCCAATCTTCCCTGTGGGCTAAGTTTATGTTGGGTAAGTACTGCAAAGATCAACACCCTTCTCTAATTGTTAGAAAACTGGGGGATTCTAGGATTTGGGCCAACATGCTGAAAGTGAGACATCTTGTTGAATAAATGTTTTTTTTTGGATTTTGGGACTGGAAATGTGAGCTTTTGGCTGGACCATTGGTGCCCTAAAGAATGGATTTGTGCTCCCCCAGCTGATTTCAATCCCAATCTTACTGTAGCTAACTTTTGGGAGGGGGATCAGTGGTCTATTACTAAACTGCGGAGTATTCTTCAAGAACCTTATGTGACTCATATCTCTA
>NW_018188643.1:0-328 GCF_001263595.1 Phalaenopsis equestris
AATGATAGGGGACTCCGCTTTTGGATCAAACCCGATAGTCTACTTCAGAATTTTCATAAAACGATCGTAAATTTTAATAACTTTTCGAGAAAAAATACGAGTGTAATTGGCATTGTGAGATAGTTGAATAAGTAAATGTCGACTAACTAATAGACCAATGTTCCAACTACCTAATAGTTTTATAGTATCAAATTCTTTCCTGATGATCTCCAATTTTGGATGACCATAGAGGAATTTCCCCATTATAACAAAAAGCAAAGAGGACGCTAGAGCATCAGTTTCAACTTCAGTGAGAATAAGGGTCCGTTTGGGGCAGCTTGTGCGTTTC
>NW_018188644.1:0-328 GCF_001263595.1 Phalaenopsis equestris
GGACCTAGTCCATAGGGAAGAGGATATTAGAGTTTGCAGAAGAGGAAGTTACAGGTCAGGATTTTACAACGACAATCCAATGAATAACTACTTCTACAGGTGCCAATCACCCTCAACTACCATTTGTCTGTCCACTACCTTCGGCTAAATTTGGTCATTGTTGCCTCTGACCGTCACCGCCGCCGCCTCTGACTGTCACCATCGCCTCCTCCGACCAACTTCGACCACCACCGCCGACCAACTATGGTCACTGCCGCTTATGACAAACTTTGTCCGTTGAATTCTACTTACTATGTAGGTTTAGTACGTTTGCATCATTAAAAAAAAA
>NW_018188645.1:0-328 GCF_001263595.1 Phalaenopsis equestris
TTTTTTTCTTAAAAAAGTGTAGCCGTCCATGCTCCAATGGCTAGGGAAAAAGAGCAAACAAATGAGAATTTCTGTGACAATAGTTTGGTTCTTTGTGACCAAATAGAATTTCTTTCTGCAATCTGCTTTCTATCTTGTTTATTCTCACCATTGCAGAAGAGAAAAAGTTTCAGCATTTTGTCCTGTCAGGAACCAATTGAAGTGGTATGATGCCAATGATAATTGAGTTCTTGTAAAGGTGTTGGGAAATAGGCAATAACAAAATCAAACATAGAGACATTATAAAGAATAGAAGATAGAAAAGAAGATAAATGCACAAAACACACAA
>NW_018188646.1:0-328 GCF_001263595.1 Phalaenopsis equestris
TTTGGGCGGAGTTCAACAAAAAAAGAGAGAAATTTCATACTTGAAAAGGGTATTGTAATTACAAGAATGCATACCAACATTCAATTTTTTGGACAGGTAAGGGATAGACCACAAGAATTTGAGACTTCTGACTTTCCAAATAATTTACCATCATAAATTCATAAAGATAAAATTACATGCTACTGAAAATGTCAATATGTTGTCCTGCAATCCGTACAATGCAACGATGTCTCAAAAAAGCCCACGAGGTTTGTTGAAGGACCCAATGACATGAAAAGAAATAAGCATAATCAATCCAATTGTCAAAATTTTGAGATCTTAGTAGCCA
>NW_018188647.1:0-328 GCF_001263595.1 Phalaenopsis equestris
TTTGACTAATCTCAAACTTTGCTATGGATGCAGCTAAATTAATCTGGTATTTTATGTGAGCCAACATCAATTTGATATTTTTTCTTTTTTAAATAGTGTCATCCAGACACCTATAGGCCTAATATATACGTGCATATAAATATAAATATGCTTGAATGTGTACATTATATGTATATTCATCTTTGATATGAAAACATAGCAAGTGAGTACAAGAACTGAAATGTATCATAAAACTAGAAGCATAAAAATATTAACAAAATGCAAAATATACAACGAAATGAAGACAGAACAGTAGAAGTCACTCAGCATCATCTTCTTCCTTGCCCTC
>NW_018188648.1:0-328 GCF_001263595.1 Phalaenopsis equestris
CGCTCTTCCTTGGCACTAAATCGACCTAACTCTTACAACGCTTGAACTTGTAAGCACAAAATACTCTAGGAAGAAGAAGGGAGATGTATTGAAGAAAGAAACAATTAACTAAGAAAAAGTGATTACAACACTTGAATGCTTGGGAAACTAGGATGGTTCTTAGATGGATACAAATGAGGGGCGGAACTTATATTTATAGTCCTCTCCAACACTAAGGAAACTTCCTATATTATATTAAAATATACTAGTTTCTAGATCATTCTACATTATTCTTTATATATAGAAGATTCTAAAATTTTCCAGAATATTCTAGAGTTCTTTTGAAGCT
>NW_018188649.1:0-328 GCF_001263595.1 Phalaenopsis equestris
AACGAACCGAACACGAACACAAGTTCTGTTCGTTTACACCCTCTATATGTGTGTATACATACATAAGAGCGGGCGAAATAAAAAAAAATTTACCGCCAAACCAACGGCACCGAGGCCAAAGATAACAACTGCAGAGCCCGCCGCGACGTTGGCTTCTTTCCATGCCGCTCCCAACCCTACATATTTGCAAAGAAATTTAGTTTCTCAAACCAATATTCTTAAATGGACATAAATTTAGTAATTGTGCAAACTTTAGGGATCATGTCAATATAAAATAGGGATATTTACATAAAATAGCACACAATTCTTATATATTTACATATCTAAC
>NW_018188650.1:0-328 GCF_001263595.1 Phalaenopsis equestris
AAAAAAAGGTTTGTGCAAAGTAGGTTGAGCACATCATGCAATAATTGATGGGAACAAATTTAAAATGAGGATTTATAATGCTAAGCCTAAATACTTAGGATAAAGGGATATTGACATTTATTTCAATTATTTATGTTATTACTTTGCTTATTGTGCATTTAAGAGAATGAACTTGTTAGTTAAGTTGCAAACCATTACTCATCCAATGTCGTATGCATTGGCTCATGGAATCTTGGAGTTCTGATATTTTTTTCTGTTCTCGGATGACAACTTTTCCAAATTTTGCAATAGCCAGCTAAGTTCCAAAAAAAAAAAAAAAAAAAAAAAA
>NW_018188651.1:0-328 GCF_001263595.1 Phalaenopsis equestris
TATAAGATGAAAAAATTAAAATCAAAAATGAAAAATATAAGTCGGAAGAAAAAAGTTCGGAAGAGAAAACTAGGAAGTCTTCTAGAATGGAATCAAAATCTGAAAAAGAAAAAAGTGCTAAAAGACAAGAAAAATCTGTTTCTGAAAAAGATAGCTCTGAAGAAAGCATAAAGAAAAAAAGATTAGACAAGTTTCCTGAAAAAGAATTCTGAAAAAATAACTAAGAAATATGAATTATTAACTTCTGAAAAAGAAGAATCAAGTTCAGAAAAAGCACGAAAAAGAAAAGGTAGTCAAGTCTTGTAGAAAGGAATCAATCTCCAAAAAA
>NW_018188652.1:0-328 GCF_001263595.1 Phalaenopsis equestris
TATACATGTATATCTATACATGTATATCTATACATGTATATGTACATGTATATTTATACATGTACATGTATTTGTATATCTATACATGTATATGTATACATATACATATACATGTACATGCATACATCTCCATATAAATGTATATGTATATGTATGCATATACATGTATATGCATACATATACATATACATTTATATGGAGATGTATGCATGTACATGTATATGTATATGTATACATATACATGTATAGATATACAAATACATGTACATGTATAAATATACATGTACATATACATGTATAGATATACATGTATAGATATACATGTATA
>NW_018188653.1:0-328 GCF_001263595.1 Phalaenopsis equestris
AGGTCTAGGAGGGGATGTAGTAGTTGTGGTGTTGCTAATCAACACAACACTAGTGCTCTCTAATGTAGAGCAAAAAATTAACTTCTTTGTTCTTCTGCAAGTACTAGGATCCTTATAAGGAGATTGGTAAGGTGGTCGACCTAGCCATTTATAACAGGAAGAAAGACATTAATAAAAATAGTACTAAACAATAAGATTAAAAATAACGAAAGTATGTAGAAGTTGTATAATATAAGTAATAAACATAAAAGCAGAAAGGTCAAATTAAAAATAAAAAATATATTGTAAATGCATGTAAAAATATCAAAAGTAAAGGCAAGAATACACA
>NW_018188654.1:0-328 GCF_001263595.1 Phalaenopsis equestris
GTCATGGGTGTTCCCTTGGGTGCACTCTGTCTATAAGAACCTGAGGTTGACCCCTGCCTGTAAAATGTGGGGTTCGTTCGGAGGTGTGGTTCCTCCACTTCTGAAAATAGAGTTTGCAGTTTTTGTCTGTTGCAAGCTGGTAGGCATCGGTATTGTGTTTCCCGTTTCATCCTCAGATTCTCTCATTCTCCTCTTTGAGTCTCTCGATCACAATCAAGAGTAACCTCCCATTGAATTTCATTCTCAATGTTCGTAACCCACCACTGAAGTCAGTGGATCTCTCGTCTTATCTCCTTTCGGGTAGGCTCGAGCATGTATCTCATTAGTG
>NW_018188655.1:0-328 GCF_001263595.1 Phalaenopsis equestris
CATAACCACCGACAACAAAAATTTTCATATTGCTAAGCCAAGGTGAATATATAATAAATTTGATTGAGGGTGGTGTGATGTGTGGATCTCAAGTCAATAACCCAAAAGTCTTGTATAAATCGGCCCAACAATGTAATCCATAAAAGAAAAACTTACTAGAGAGTGCTAACAAACAAAAATCACTGGGCCACTCCAATGTACCCCAAAAAGTTTTGAAGCTTTTCAATCTCAGCCTAATTAAGGTGGCTAGGAGCAGTCTCTTTAGGAGTCTGTGGAACCAAACTTTATATATTAGGTTTTGTGATGAAAATTTGATGAGCCTGTTACT
>NW_018188656.1:0-328 GCF_001263595.1 Phalaenopsis equestris
TTTTTTTTCCATTTCTTTATGCAATCTTATAATAAATGAAAGTGTTATTTGACATTTTCTCCAAGTTATTGATCATAGCTTTTTAATATTATTATTGATGTCACCTTATTTTTAATTATTATTAAAATTCAATCATTGTATTTAATAATTTAAACTTATATTTGTTTAGAACTAATCATTGATTCAATGATATGTAAAATTCAATGAATTGATTAAGGCACTCATGTAGCATGATGCTGAGGGTGAGAAGAACATTTGTTTGGTTACTTGGACTCACTTCAAGGATATGTGATACCAACTAGCCAAACACTAATATGTTGGAGTTTTT
>NW_018188657.1:0-328 GCF_001263595.1 Phalaenopsis equestris
AAAAAAAAATAAAAATTTATTCTTGATATTATAAAAAAATTTATAAAATTAATAAAAAATTCAAATAAGACCAAGACGAACAAAAGCTAATATAAAATGCATTTAGGATACCGTAAAAGTTTAATATTCGTTAACGACCCTTCTTTTGCTCTTTACTTAATTGCGATCAACTTGCACGTTAATTAAGTCTCAATTGTCTTAATCTCGTTCCCTAAATGAGCTAAGATTGAATTGTCATGAAACATATAGAGAAATGTTATGCAACACGTGCTTTTTTGAATTTTATGCAATTAAAATGTGTTCCACTATAAATAAATGCAAAAAAAAA
>NW_018188658.1:0-328 GCF_001263595.1 Phalaenopsis equestris
TTGTATTATGCTTCATTAAGGAGATTGTTTGCTTCCAAGTTTTCTTCACGATCTTTCTTTAATTGTTTGTTATAGGTTGTTCATTAATATTCATTCGGAAGCATTTATTGGCCTCTTAAATTTTTTTAGGTTGAATAATGAATAGATCATTGAGCCTAACTCAGGTTGCTGTACATAAAGGGGGTAGAACGCTCTGTGATTTGAATGAATCATCGTAAACTTGTTAAAGCCCACTTTAACTTCACAGTAACCCTTTTACAACTCTTAAGGTTAAAATTTTCACTTACACCGATTCTAGTGTCCAAGCAGGTTACTTGACACCAAAGGG
>NW_018188659.1:0-328 GCF_001263595.1 Phalaenopsis equestris
TTTTTTTTTTAAAGGAGTTTATTGAAAAAAAATGGGTTTTTAGAATTAAAATTGTGAAAACTTGTTTGTCATCTTTCTGAATGGCATCAAAAATCAAAATTCATTATAAGTGATGCACAATCTGAATGAATATATTTTGTGAGAGTACTTTAAAAGGCAAACTAACTTACAAGCATTGAGGTTGTAAGAATCGCATATTGATTTGCATTGTGTTGTAATATCTAAGTTTATTTTTAAGTTTTCCATTAGCTAAATTGGGTTGGAGGTTAAATCATGTAAAACTCCTAGTTTTGTTGTCTCTCATTATTTTATTTATCTTGCATTTTAC
>NW_018188660.1:0-328 GCF_001263595.1 Phalaenopsis equestris
TTTTGGTGCTATGTATGGTTTTGCATTTATATCTATTTTTTGAGCCAAGAATTAGGAGAGAAGGTTAGCATGAAGACTTTCTTCCACAAATATTTAAGTTGGAAGCTTTTGTGGGTAGATATTGACATAGTACGCATGTGGATTTTTTGGTTTATTTGGTGATGAGCTTTATTGCCAATTTTGAGAAATATTGGGTCTTTTGGCAGATAATTAGCTAAAATGATAGGCAATATAAAGCAATAAGATGTAATCTTTTGATTTATCAAAAGTGGTGGAATCATAGAGGAATAGTTATCATCCACTCCTTGAATTTAAGGTACATTTTCTT
>NW_018188661.1:0-328 GCF_001263595.1 Phalaenopsis equestris
TATTGTGACAAATAGAAGCATACATTATTCTTTAACCTCTCCCGGTGCTAGCAAAATACATTCTCTTACACTGTTGTCGTAGTAGTTGTTTCTATCATTAGAGAGTTTTACATCAATCTCACTAAGGCTACTGATGATGCATTTTTTATTAGGGACAAGGGATTGGAATTCACTCCTTCGCAAACCAACTTGTTTTACCATTTAGGTGACATTTTTTATTACTTATTCTCTTCATTTGAACCTACTGATTCATAAATTGATGAGTGTTGACCTCATTTTTGGTTGAGATATAGTTCTACTCTTTATTAACCTAGGGTCTAGCCATAGG